>NW_020837957.1:7617487-7689744 GCF_003676395.1 Aethalodelphis obliquidens | reverse complement strand
ATATATATATATATATATATATATATATATATATATATATAGTATATGTGGAGCTCCTAATACAGAATCATCAATAAATGCTAGTCTCCTTTAGTATCATTTAGAGATTTCTTGCAGTCATATGTAACAATTATCATGGTTTACCCAAGTAGGGGTTTATTTTTATCACACAACAAGAAGACTGGAGGCATAAAGTCCAGGGCTGGTGCAGCGCTTAAGAAAAGCATCCAAGACCCAGGCTCCCTGTGGATCTACCCACTTTAGCAAATGGCTTAATCCTTATGGACACAAGATGGCTGCTCTACTTCCAGACAACAGTTTGGATTCATGTTAGCATAATATATCTTTTCCCATCCCTTTGCTTTTAATCTTTCTGTGTCATAATATTTAAAGTGGGTTTCTTGTAGCCAGTATGGTTGGATCGATTCTTTTGAATTTATACCCAGAGGTAGGATGGTTGGATCCTATGATAATTCTATTTTTAGTTCTTTAAGAAACCTTCATACTGTTTTCCATACTGGCTGCACCAACTTATATTCACATCAATTGTGTACAAGCATTCCAATTTCTTCAAGTCCTTGCCAGCATTTATCTTTGTTTTTTTGGTTTTTTTATATAACAGCCCTTCAGGCAGGTGTGAGGAGACATTCCAGTGTGGTTTTGTTTTGCATTTCCCTCATGATTAGTGATGTTGACCACCATTTCATATACCTGTTGGCCAGTTCTATATCTTCTTTGGAAAAATGTCTATTCAATTCCCTTGCCCATTTTTTAATCAGGTTATTTGTGGGGGTTTTGTTTTGGGTTTGTTTGGTTTTTTTTGCTATTGAGTTGTAGGAGTTCCTTGTATATTTGGGTATTAACTTATCAGATACTTTCTCCCCTTCCACAGTTTGCCTTTTTACTTTGTTGATTGTTCCCTTTGCTATGAAGAAGCATTTTAGTTTGATGTAGTCTCACTTTATTTTTGCTTTTGTTTCCTGTGGTTTTGATGTCTATCCAAGAAATCTTTGCCAAGATCAATGTTCCAAACTTGTCTCATATGTTTTCTTCTAAGAATTTTATAATTTCAGGTCTTACATTTAAATCTTTAATCAATTCTGAGTTGATTTTTGTGTATAGTGTAAGAGAAGGGTCCAACTTTATTCTTTTAGATGTGGATATACAGTTCTCTCAGCACCATTTGTTAATGATACTATCATTGTATATTCTTGACACTCTTGTCGAAGGTCAGTTGACCATAAATGCATGGATTTATTTCTGGGTTCTCTATTCTGTTCCTTTGGTCTATATGTTGTCTTTATGCCAGTACCATACTATTTTAGTTACTGTAGCTTTGTGATATATTTTGAAATGAGGACTGTGATGTCTCCAGCTTTGATCTTCTTAAGATTGCTTTGGCTATTTGAAGTTATTTGTGATTCCATATGAGTTTTAGGATTGTTTTTTCTATTTCTATAAAAAAATACCATTGGGATTTTGATAGGAATTACACTGAATCTGTAGATCACTTTGGGTAGTACAGACATTTTAACAATATTAAGCCTTTCAATTTGTGAACACAGAATGCCTTTCCATTTATTTGTCTTTAATTTTATTCAGCAGTGTTTTGTAGTTTTCAGTGTACAAGTCTTTCACCTCCTTGGTTAAGTTAATTTCTAAGTATTTTATTCTTTTTGATGTTATTATAAATGGATTGTTTCCTAATTTTCTTTTTTGATAGTTTGTTGCTGGTGTATAAAAATTAAACTTCTTTTTAATTGAAATATATAGTTGATTTACAATATTGTGTTAGTTTCAGGTGTACAGCAAAGTGATTCAGTTATACATATATATGTATATATCTATATTCTTTTTTATAATTTTCCATTATATAGTTCATTGCAAGATACTGAATATAGTTCCCTGTGCTATACAGTAAATCCTTGTTGTTTATCTATTTTAGAAACAAAACATTTTGTTATGCTGATTTTTTACCCCACACCTTTACTGAATTCATTTATTTGTTAGCATCTTTTATTGTGGAGTCTTCAGGGTTTTCTACATATAAGATCATGTTATCTGCAAACAAAGATAATTTTACTTCTTCCCTTCTGATTTGGGTGTTTTTCATATCTTTTTCTGCCTAATAGCTCTGGCTAGTACTTCCAGTACTATACTGAATAGAAGTGGTGAGAGTGGACATCCTTGTCTCTTTCTGATTTTAGAGGAAAAGCTTTCAGTTCTGCACTGTTGCATATGATGTGGGCTTTCCATATATGAGCTTTACTAAATTGAAGTAAAATCCTTCCATGACAAGATTTTTGAGAGTTTTTATAATGAAAGGGTGTTGAATTATGTCAAATGATTTTTCTGCATCTATTGAGATGACCATGAGATATTTATCCTTCATTCTGTTAATACGATGTACGAAATTAATTCATTTTCCTATTTTTTAAAATTTATTTATTTGGCTGCACCGGGTCTTAGTTGTGGCATGCAGGATCTTCGTTGCTACATTTGGGATCTTTTTTTTTTTTTTTGATTTTGGTCTTATTTATTTATGATTAATTCACATGCACTATTTTTCATTTTATTTATTTTTTTTAACATCTTTATTGGAGTATAAATGCTTTACAATGGTGTGTTAGTTTCTGCTTATGTGGGATCTTTGTTGCAGCACGCAGGTTCTTTAGTTGTGGCATGTGGAATCTTTTGTTGTGGCACGCAAACTCTTAATTGAAGCATGTGAGATTTAGTTCCCTGACCAGGGATCAAACCCAGGCCCCCTGCATTGGAAGTATGGAGTCTTAGACACTGGACCACCAGGGAAGTCTCTCATTTTCCTTTGTTGAACCATTTTTTTATCCCAGGAATAAATCCCACTTGAGTATGGCATATGATCCTTTTAATGTGTTGCTGAATTCATTTTTCTAGTGTTTTGTTGAGAATTTTTGCATCTATGTTCATCAGGGATATTGGCCCATAGTTTCCTTTTCTTGTGGTGTCCTTATCTGGCTTGGTATCAGGATAACGATAGCCTCATAAAATGAGTTTGGAAGTGTATTCTTTTCTTCCATTTTTTTGGAAGAGTAAGAAGAAGTGGTGTTTATTCTTTAAATGTTTAGTGTAATTCAACAGTTAAGACATCTGGCCCTGGACTTTCCTCTGTAGGATGTTTTTGATTACTGATTTCTATAAACCTCCTTATTTGTTATAACTCTGTTCAGGTTTTCTATCTCTTCACAATTCAGTCTTGGTAGGTCGTCTACCTAGGTTGACAACTTCTAGGTTGGTTGTCTGCTTCTAGGAATTTACTCATTTCTTCTAGGTTATTCAATTTGTTGGTATATAATTGTGCATAATAGCCTCTTATGATCCTTTTTATATCTGTGACATCAATCGTAATGTCTTCTCTTTCTTTTCTGACTTTACTTATTTGAATCTTCTCTTTTTTTTCTTAATTAGTGTGGCTAAGGGTTTGCCAATTTTGTTTATCTTTTCTAAAAATCAACTCCTAGTTTCATCAATTTTCTATTTTTCCATTCTCTACTTCATTTATTTCTACTCTAATCTCTATTATTTCCTTCCTTCTGATAACTTTAGGCTTAGTTTATTACTTTTCTACTTCTTTGAAGTGTAAGGTTGTATTGTTTATTTGAGATATTTCTTCACATTAATGTAAGAATTTATCACTATAAACCTCCCTCAGTACTGCTTTTGCTGCATCCCATAAGTTTTGGTATATTTTGTTTTCATTTTCATTTGCCTTAAGCTACTTTCCAATATCTAATTTCCTTTTTGATTTCTTCTTTGATCCAAGGGATATTCAAGAGTGTATTATTTAATTTCAACCTATTTGTGAATTTTCCAATTTTCATTCTTAGTTGATTTTTATTTTCATTCAATTGTAGCCAGCAAAGATACTTGGTAAAATTTCAATCTTCTTGAATTTGTTAAGACTTGTTTTGTGACCCAACATGTGATCTATCCTGGAATAAGTTCTGTGTGTGCTGGAAAAGAATGATTCTGCTGTTGGTTGGAATGTTCTATATATGTCTGTTAGGTTTACTTGGTCTATAGTGTTGTTCAAGTCTACTGTTTCCTTATTGATTTTCTGTCTGGATGTTTTACCCACTATTGAAAGTAGAATATTGGCATCTCCTACTATTATTGTACTGCTGTCTTTTCTCCCTTCAGATCTGTCAATGTTTGTTTTGTATATTTAGGTGATCTGATGTTGGGTCCATATAAGTTTATAATTGTCATATCTTCCTGATGAATTGACCCTTCTATCAGTCTATAATAACTTTTTCTGTGATAGCTTTTTACTTAAAGTCTATTTTCTCTAATATAATTATAGCCACCTCTGCTTTATTTTGGTTACCATTTGCATGGTATATCTTTGTCCATCTTTTTACTTTCAGCCTATATGTGTCCTTAAATCTAAAGTGAGTCTCTTATAGACAGCATATAATTGGATCGTGGGTTTTTTAATCCATTTTTTTAATCCACTCTATGCCTTTTGAATGAGGAGCATTTGCATCCCCCCAAAAAAGTATGTATGTTGAAATCCTAACCTCTAAAGGTATCAGTAACTGGGGATTAGGGGAGGTTGTCAGGCCATGAGGGTGGAACCCTCATGAATAGAATTAGTCCTCTTATAAAAGAGATTCCACAGAGCTCCCTAGCCTCTTGCATTATGTCATGACACAGTGAGAAGTCTGCACTCCAGAAAAAAGCTCTCACCCAAACATGCACCATGATCTTGGACTTCCAGCATGTAAAACTGTAAAAAACAAATTTCTGTTGTAAGCTACCCAGTCTGTGTTATTTTGTTATAGCAGCCCAGAAAGTCTAAGCTTCTTTACAATGATTCTTTTGAATTCTGGTCAGGTAATTCATATATTTCCATTTCTTTAGGGTTAGTAACTGGAAATTTATTTTATTCCTTTGGTTGTGTCATGTTTTCCTGATTCTTCATGTTCTGTAGTTTTGTGTTAAGGTCTATGCATTTAAAGAAACAGCCACTTCTTCCAGACGTTATGGATTGGCTTTGACTGCAAAGATCTGCAACCTGGCTAGATTCTGGAGCTTTGTACCTACATGCCCCAACCTCTCTCTCAGGATCCTGTAGTCTCTTACTCCCTTTGGTGTCCAATTGTACTGGGTTCTTTGGCATTCGATGTGAGGTGGGATGGACTGGTCTCTCAGGGAGTGCACTGAAAACTTATGATGTTGGAGACATGTTCCACTCCTCTCCCTCCTTATTAGGCGAGAGGTGTCAGTGCTGTTTTCTCAATCTTGCAGATCTGTGCTGGCTTCAGGGACCCTCCTTCCTCTTTTCCTTTGCTCTTGTCTGTTCAAGGCTTCCAAACAATGCTGATTCCTTCAGCACTTGGTGTGAGGCAGGACGGAAACCAGCCCTGTGGGATGCCCAGTGAAAGACAGGGAGGCCAGGCATGTGCTCCATCCCCCCGACCCGCCACACACAACTGTAGAAGTCACAGGCTCAGCTGATCTCCCTTGGCACTAAAATTGTGCCAGTCTGGGGGAGGAGTTGAGGCAGATCAAGTTAAATCCCTCTTTTTACCCATTTCAATGCAGCTGGGTTCAGTTCTGTGTCTGGTGTGCTGCAACTTCTTAATTGGATTCTGGATTTCTCATAAAGATAAGATGGGACTGCCTATTCCACCATTTTTCTGACATAGCTCGGAATACTCAGGTGAAATTCATTTTAATGATACATTTATTCTTAACCCAATATATCCAAAATCTTATTTCAACTTATAATGCATACATATAAGTTGAATGCATACATCCTAAACCTGAGTACGGAAGCATAACTAAATAGAGGAATATCCTTCTCAATAACTAGAAGTATGAAAGTAGATCGCCCAAGTCTGGTATGGTAACTCCATAAAAGCATAAAGAACTCAGGTTCCATCTAACGTTCTTCTACCCAAATTGAGCATTTGGCTTTTGTCCTTATGGTCACAAAATGACTTCCATCTTCAGGAACTTCATATGCATTTTAGGCAGGAAAAAAGTTTAGGGTAAAGTACACCAAAAAAAAGTATGCCAACTGAGGCTGTAATCAATATTAACAAAAAAACTGGCTTTCTCATTAGTCCATCCAGTAGAATTCCACATACATCTCACTGTCTGGGTCATATAGCTACTCCAAGTTGCAAAGGAGTCTAGAAGATGAGTGTTTTTCATGGTTTCACTGATGCCTCAAAAGCATAAGGCTTCAGGACTTCCCTGGTGGTGCAGTGGTTAAGAATCCGCCTGCCAATGCAGTGGACACAGGTTCAATCCCTGGTCTGGGAAGAGCCCGCATGCCGCGGAGCACCTAAGCCCATGTGCCACAACTACTGAGGCTGTGCTCTAGAGCCCACGAGCTGCAACTACTGAGCTTGTGTGCTGAAACTACTGAAGCCCACGTGCCTAGAGCCCGTGCTCTGTAACAAGAGAAGCCACCGCGATGAGAAGCCTGCCCACTGCAATGAAGAGTAGCCCCCGGGGCCACCACTAGAAAAAGCCCACGTGCAGCAACGAAGACCCAACACAGCCAAAAAAGAAAAAAAATCCATAAAAAAAAAAAATAAGGCTTCTGTTAGTAAAGGAGAAGGGAGGGAGGGATATTGATTAGGTAACTAACTAATTTATAACTGAATGCTATGTAACACAGGTAAAATTTCTTTCATTGAATTTAATTATATGTAAACATTTTACAAATAAAGTAACAATGGAAGGACCTACTTTTACACATAGTTCTTCACAAATGAATTTACTCAGTGATTCAATTAAATTTATGACTTATACAGTTAAACTTCAAAGAAATGTCGGTGACCCTAAAGGAATTAGACTGAATCAAAGAGAATTTTGGTAACTCTAGTCCTTGTTCCTTTTTGTTAATTCTTCAGTGTCTGTAACTATTTACCAGATAAACAGTATCTTGTTCTAAATCCAAAGTCATAAACCCTGTCACTTGAGAGATAACATAAATTAGTAAAAAAAAAATGGGTAAAAATATTTTGATTACATATTAAGGATTACTGAATATTCTTCAAATCTAGAGAGAAATATGCTTTTTTCCATTTTTCTTGAACTACACTAACCTTTGGATATATTTTTCATTTTCCCACTTTTAAGACATGGTATAGAGAAATAGTTCTCTACTGTGAGAAAACTAACAGTGCAAGCACAATTGATACATTGATAATGCCGACGCTATTGGCATTGGCAATTAGAATTGGAAAGCCAACTGTGAGTGCTTGTGTCTGTGGTATATAGGAGAGAACCACCCTATGTAAAAGGGCTCTTACTACCCAGAGCTAAGCATTTATTACCATGTAGAAGCTCAGATCCAGTGTTGCCAGATTATGTTTAGGATCCAGATATTTTATATGAAATTTCCTGAGTTTTAACTGTTGGCTCAAAAAAAACCTTAAGAACAATGTATGAAATAGACGTATCAGATTTGGATTATGACCTATGAATTGGATGCTTCTGCTCTAGAGAAAAACCCAGAAATTTTGCAAAATGCCAGATCATTGAAAAGCAGTTCAAGAACATCAGATTTTGGACCTGGTGCAGAGAGAAAATAAAACCAGTAGGCCAGATTTGAGGGAGAAGGAAAATAGAGATCACGCATGATATGCCTTGAGTCATAAAGGTATAATAGGTGCTTTAATTATATTTTGCAAAGACTCTTTGTATAGACTTCGGACCCATTTTAAATACTTTTCAAATAATGATAGTAACCAATGCATTTCAATAAAAACAGGACTGGATAGAGTGGTTGTTACCAGTAAATGCTAATGAGGGTCAATAACTGTTTGGCAGACAAGGTACTAGGTCTTAACTTTTGATCTACAAAAGTCTCCAAGGCTATATATTAAATAGGAGCAAAAATCTTCGGAGGGATAAAAAAAGAAAACTACAAGTTGGATAAATAAAATTTTAAACCAAATAGCAGGATGGTTTAAAAGATAGTCTTTGGAATTAAGCAGATCTGGTTTAAAAGCCAGGACTTGCCACTTAATAGTTCCGTGAAATTTAATAAGATTTAAATTTTTTTTAATTTACTTCTTTAAGCATCAATTTTCTCATCTGCAAAATCTCGCTAATGATAGTTCCTATTGTAAGGATTACTGTAATGCTTAGACTATATATGTAAAGCACTTAGCAAAGTACCTGGCACATATTAAAATCTTCAATACCTGATATATAGATTCTCTGAGGATATGCATATATTTTTATGTATATTTAAATATACAGTATTCAAGAAAGCCACTACATGCAAGGCAATTCCACCAGTTTTACCAGTTCAAATTATTTCCTTGAAGATTTGAAATATTTATACTATACTCATTCTGTAGCACTTAGGTTAACCGCAGGGTATTAGTTTAAGTTTTCCCTGGTTACATCAGCATTTTTTTAACTTAAAAAGAAAAACATGTGCCCTAAAGAACAGCTTAAGTTTTACTGTATTTTAACCACAATCTCATTTTTGCATGGATTTAGCAAATCAGGGGTGTTTTTCTTTCAAGGAAAAGGTGAGAATTTGAGTGGCTGCATTTGACAAATGTGTTGTCAAATGCCCCCTGAAGCTTGGAAATCAATCGACCATGTTTCTTTCATGGAGCAATAGGAACAAGACAGAACATGCCTGTGATCACAGGTCTCCCCTTAGGGTTCTTTTGAGCATGGGAGAAGAGTACCACATTTGTCATTACTTTTTGAAATCCCAGAAATTGCCTTTCAGTAGAAGACTCTGTTCCCTATAAAACTATTTTCTACATTTTTCCCAGCATCATGCAGGCAGGGACTACCTCTGTGTTGTACGCAATTATTGTATTCTATCTTATACAGTAAGTGCTCACCAAGTGTTTGTTGCGTGAATGAAGCAGAGTCCCATCTTTTTATGTTGATAGTTCCCCTGGTAGACAAAATTTGAAATGTTCAAAACAGCACTTAAAGTTTGCTCCATTCGTTTGAATAATTAATTACTCATATTAGTTTTGAGTGAAATAAGCAAGTCATTTCTTATGTTTTTTTTCCCCAAAACAATGAGCATATAATAGATGTTCAATAAATATCTATTAAACTAAGCTTAACTTCTAATCTTTTCCATTTCCTTTTACAACAACCTAGCAAAGCCAAAGGATACACAGGTTGTTCCTGAAAATAAAATGGCAATGTAATGAATTCATAAGACTGGAAATCCACAAACCATGACAGGAGAGCTAATTTTAATAAAAGAGGCAGCATATGTGTTTTGAGTTGAGAAAGAATAAAACATTCTTATTCTAGATTAACACTAATTTTTCCTTAACTATGAGGCATGTTGAAGAGAGAAGATAATGAGCCTATCTGGTTTAAAGTCCAAAATGATTGCATTAAATAAGGGCATCAGGATATTCTGTGACTGCAAAACTCATCGGGTTACCTATTACAGCATTCAGTGGTGACCTAGTTTGAGCAATTTGAACAAGGGAATTAAGGTTTCATAGAGGAGAAATAACAGCAATTCCAGTTACATAAATGTAACTAATTCAATAAAATACCATTTTTCCCCTAGAATTTACTAGCAATCAACTAGATTAAATAAGTCTATATACAGACAGTTCCCATCAGTAACCTCTCTAATAATAAAACAGATGGTATCATTCTGGATAATGTAAAAGGCTTTACTCTAAAAAGAACAGATGTGACTACAAAATTAAAGTACAACAAAACAAAACCTGAACCCTGAAATTTTAGGAAAAACATTTTGTTAATTTATTAAGTACATCTCACCAATTCTTGTATATATGTCTGAAACATTCCATATATGCTTCAACTCACACTGAGTAGGAATTTAGTTTTTGCCACATATATTTTCTACTTCACTTCTCTGTGAGGAATGTGTAACTATATTTGCCTTAAATATGTAAATTTAAATTTGTATTTAAATTGTCTTAAATATTTTGCTTTGAATTTGTAGTGGGACTAACACACTTGAGAAAATGCATTAGGAAATTTATTCACTTCCTAAACCAGGTGAATTCCAAAGGGAAAGTATTTTCTTATTTCTCAGAAGGTAAAGTAACATTAGAAACTAAAGAAAGGGGGCTTCCCTGGTGGCACAGTGGTTAAGAATCTGCCTGACAAATGCAGGTAACACGGGTTCAAGCCCTGGTCCGGGAAGATCCCACATGCCATGGAGCAACTAAGCCCATGCGCCACAACTGCTGAGCCTGAGCTCTAGAGCCCACGAGCCACAACTACTGAGCCCACTTGCCACAACTACTGAAGCCCGCACACCTAGAGCCCATGCTCCACAACAAGAGAAGCCACCGCAATCAGAAGCCTTCACACCACAGTGAAGAGTAGTCCCCGCTCTTCACAACTAGAGAAAGCCTGCACGTAGCAATGAAGACCCAAAGCATCACAAATAAATAAATAAATAAATTTATTTTTTAAAAAAGGAAGGAAGACGTCTGTGTGATTAGAAAACATGATAACAGAGACCAAAAGTTCACTGCAAAATTCTGAAATCCTCCTCTCTCCCTTCCTTGTCTCTATGCACATCTCTCCTTTCCCTGTCTCTATGACAGAGCAATCATGAGACAATATTTCACGTATACCAAATGTTATAAATACTGCCTAAATCCTAATAAAGAAACAGCTTTTGCTTCTGTTGATCTACGTTTCTGTTTCCTAGTTCATTCATTTCTCTTTTTTTGCTTCCTTTCATCAATTTTTTTCAACTTTTTGCGCAGATACTTCAATAATTTGAACTATTTTCAAACTGAGCTATAAAAGAAACTCCATGTACTTTTTCTTTTTTTAGCAACTTCAATGAGCAGAAATTTCAATGACACTCAATTCTAAAAATTTATTGTAATTTTCATTGTGATTTCGCCTTTGTCTCATGTAGTAGTCCTTTTTTAGTTTACAAATCTATGGAGCCTTCCTAAATAATTGTCTATTCTTCACAGATGTAGAGAACAAACGTATGAACACCAAGGCGGGGAAGTGGTGGGGGTGTGGGTGGTGTGGGATGAATTGGGAGATTGGGATTTAATATATATACTAATATGTATAAAAAAGATAACTAAATAAGAACCTGCTGTATAAAAAATTAAATAAAATTCAAAATAATAGTAATTGTTTATTCTTGACTTCTAATTTAATGTACTGTGTTCAGAGGACTTGCTCTGACCTTCACTGAGACTTCTTTTGAGAACTACTACCTGTACCTAATGCCACTGTTTATAACTGTTTTATGTACCTTTAAAAAGAATGTATATTTTCTACTTTAGGGTACAGATCAAGCTATTATTTTTTTTCAAGATCATTACATTTTTATCTACTTGATCAATTTCTGATAATTGTTTGCTAAAAATCTCCCAGTATCTTTGTGAATTTATCAAATTTACCTTATAATTGTGTCAGTTTTATATTTTGAGACAATGCTGGGTACACAGAAGTTCATAATTTTTATATCTTCTTAGTTAATTCTTCCTTTATTATTATGTAATAATCTTTATCTCTGCTTATGCTTTTTGCCTTAGTTTCTACTTTGTATAATTTTGTTTTGCCAACTATTTTAAATTATAATTTTCCTGATATATATTTTAATTGTCTCTTTATTTTCTATCTTTCTATGTGGTTTTGTTTCAGATTTGGCTCTTGGATACATCATATATTAATAAATGGATTTTGTAATGTTTATCCAATCTAATTATGTCCTCAGTAGTGAAGATTAATCAATACACACTTATTGAATCTTCATATGTACTATCACACTGGTCATATTTCTAACATTTTCTTTTTTGTTTTCATTTTTTCTCTTTTGCTGCATTCTGTTGGATTGTTTTACATATAACAACAATAATGATGATGATGATGATAATAAATAAAATTTAGCATTTAGTGTAGGGTATATATTATAAGGGCTTTACATGTACAAATTCATTAAACCTTCACAACAACTCTATAAGAGAAAGACTATTAAGATCCCCATCTTGCATTTGAGGAACTTGAGGCACTGAGAGGCTAAGTAACTTGCTCTAGGTCACACAGCCAGTAAGAGATGGAGCTAGATCTGAACTTAACAAGTCAAGTTCCAAAAATTACACTCTTAACCACCACACTGTCCTCTTCTTAAGGTATCTTTTACAATGATTTTTAAATGACTTTGGTTTCAGAAAAAGATTTACACTTACATCTGTAAGAACTTCCAAACTATGAACAATTTTAGAGAGTCTGACATCAACAATGGAAAATAGGCACAAACTTTCTGAAAAACTACTATAATCTTACTCTTCTATTCATTGCCTAAAATTGAGAAAGAGTGGAGGAGAATCACCACATGGCCTCATGATTCTTTTAAGTTGCATTTTCGAAGTCCAAACCATTTACAAATTAAATTCATTCTAAGAAAAACTATTTTGACTTGTAGAATATAGAGCAAATGATGATCCAGGACTCTTTAGCCTAGGTTTTAAGAAGGTCTGGCAGCTTCTGCTTTATGCTCTTTGGACCCTAAGCTGGTATGAAAGAAGTTAAGTAACTAGAGAGAGAGGACCTGTGGAGTGGCCCTGAAGGATGCAGTGCAATGTGGAACACAGGCCACATGAAGAAGCACAAGTGCCAGAGATGTGAGTGAAGAAGCCCTTCTCAATCTTCCAGTCCCCAGCCAGTCTAGGCATTGCAGCTGAGGGACTTCATGGAGCTGAAACAAACCATCCCCATTCTGCCCTCTCCAACATGAGAAATATTTAAATGGTTGCTGTTTTGAAGCTACTCCACCTCTTTCACTTCCACATCAAAGTCTCACACTGGTACATATAATTGCTGAAGCCTATGTCACATGCCTGTGGTAGCTGTAAGGATGTCCACTGATCTCCATCCTGACTCCTCCATTAGGGGGCTGGGAAATAACATGAAAGTTTCTCTCGTATATGAAAAGATAATGGCACCCATGAATAAGACAGATGGATACTACACATACCTAACAGTCATGATGTGGAAATGTGACCAACTAACCCTGGATCATGGAGAGCAGGGACTTTAACTGCTGAATTAAGAAAGAACTGCAAAGAATCTAGCAGATGCATAGCAGTCACAATGTGTTAAATAAATGACAGAATTATGAAATGCTGATCACATTTTGCATATCTCTCATTTCAACAGATATTAATATCTGTTTCATGGTGGGAAAAGAGTTTCGTATGTAGTTTTTCTTTTTGATGACTATCATAATGTGGGGATGGGGGAAGCAGAAGTAGTAACAGCTTCTGAGGACTAGTAATGAAATTGTTTAAGTGTAAATGGACATAGAATAGTTAAAATAGCCTAATTAAAGACTCACAGACATAAAGAACAGACTTGTGGCTGCCAAGGGGGAAGGGGGTTTGGGAAGGAATAGACTGGGAATTTGGGATTAGCAGATGCAAACTATTATATAGAGAATGGATAAACAACAAGGTCCTACTGTATAGCAGAGGGAACTATATTCAATATCCTGTAACAAACCACAATGGAAAAGAATATGAAAAAGAATATATACATATATATACACATATATGTCACTTTGTTGTACACCAGAAAGTAACACAACATTGTAAATCAACTATACTTCAATAAAAAATAAATTAAAATATATATATATAACCTAGTTAAGTTATTGAATTTCAAGGACAAAGAAATAATACTTCAGTCACTCAAGAAGAAAACATATGTGATAGTTAATTTTATATGTCATATTGACTGGGCTACAAGGTACCCAGCCATTTGGTCAAATATTATTCTGGGTGTGGCTGTGAGAGTATTTCTGCGTGAGATTAACATTTGAATTGGTAGACTGAGTAAAGCAGACTGTCCTCTCTAATGTCGCTTAGACCTCATCTAATCAACTGAAGACTTGAACAGAACAAAAAAACTGAGTAAAAAGGAAATTTACCTGCCTAACTGATTGAGCTGGGGCATCAATCTTTCACCCTCAGACTAGAACTTGCACCAATTGGCTCTCCTGGTTTTCAGGCCTTTGGACTCAGACTGAAACTACACTGCCAGCCCTCTTGGGTTGCCAGTTTGCCAACTGCAGACCTTGGGACCTCTCAGCCTCCATAAGCACTATATATATATATATATATATATATATATATATATATATATCCTATTGGTTGTTTCTCTGGAGATCCCTGGCTAATACAAGTCACCTACAAGGAAAAATAAATCAAGCTAACCTCAGACAGCTCCACGATATTCAGTGCTAAAAAATAATAGAGCAAGTTTCTGAAGGAAAGAAACCCAATGTCTACAGAATCTTGACGAAGGTAACTCAAGAAGTTCATACATTGCCAAATTGTACTTCAAACATAAAAGTAATAAATATCTTCACATATGCAAGATCTCAGGAACACATATCTATAAGCCTTTTTCAGACAGAAAAATCTACTTGACAGTGAAATCCAACCAATCAAGAGATGAATCAACATAAAGATTTTCTTAAATAGAGAAGCTGTGGTGAAACAAGTGATAGCAAGACTTGTGGTTACAGAACAGCGCTTAAATGTCATAAACTTGAAAACATGAAAATGACAACTTACCTAAAAAATTAGCAGGAGGAAGAAGGGATGGGAGTAAATATAAAAGCACAAACTATTTTCATTTATCATAATAGCAAAATAATAGATAACATTAAAAAAATACATCATGAAAAAAATGGCTCCAAAGACTTCACTTTTTTCATAATCTTTTGTTGTTAACCTTAAAAGGATACTTTACAAAGTAATATCTCTTTTCATGGATAAACAGTCACTTAAATTTAGCAGTTCTTTCCATTTCACCCATTTCTTTTTCTTCCTTTAAAATTATGTGAATTTAATGTCAACTTAAATTTAAAATGTTTAATATAAAAAGCAGTAGATGTAATCTTATTATTAAAAATTATTTCTCTCTAATATCTATATGGAAATGCACATTGGAAAATACTAGAAAACTTTTTTTATATTTCTGAGAAAAACTAAGAACATTACATTCCACCAAAATGTTTTTCACATTTAAATAGCAACAAACATTCTCAAGCATGAAAGAACCCAGGGAATATAACAAACTTGAGACTTTTCTGGGGAAAAAATGTATGCTTTAAATTGTGCCAATAAAATTAAACCAATAAAGAAATGAATGGATAATTCAAATTATTTGTATTTTTTAATTTAATTTTATTTTATTTTTTTGCAGTACGTAGGCCTCTCACTGTGTGGCCTCTCCCTTTGCAGAGCATAGGCTCAGCGAGCCCGCTCCACGGCATGTGGGATCTTCCCTGACTGGGGCACAAACCCATGTCCCCTGCATCGGCAGGCAGACTCTCAACCACTGCGCCACCAGGGAAGCCCAATTATTTGTATTTTAATATAGTGAGAGCTGAAACCATCTTCATCCACACAGCTTACTGTCTATGTTCACACGACTTTATTATTCCACTGTCCTCATCAATATAACTTTACTATTCCAGGAAACTCTTGCCCAGGAAGATAAAAATAACATTTTTGTTCATTCCAAGAATTCTACAAAAGATTCATAAACTCTTCAATAAAAAACAGAAATAACAGTTTATGCCCCCAGACTCTGGACCCATCACCTCAAAATCCACAAATTTTAAACTATTAGACTATGATTCTTACCCAATTCTAATCAAGCCACTACACTGGAAGTCCAGGCTTAAACAGGACTCCAAGACTCTCATAAATATCCCAACTTTGTCCTCCTCCCTCTAAGATGCTAAGACACTGTCAATTCAGTGTTTCTCCTTACTGTGGTAAGAATAAATGCGGCTTTGTCTTCTCAGTGAGTTGTTTGGGTGGTATTCTAGGGTAGCCAGCGTTCAACAAAAATCATGACTAGAAAAGAAAACACAACACAAATCAAGGCAAGAAAGTAACGATAAGAAAATCCAAGCATACCTTAGAAACTAAGGATAGGAAGGAGGAGAGATGGGGTGCATAAAAGCTGGAGACGAATAAGACCAAAATTCCTTAACAAAGGTCTGAGGTGGGTTCCACTTCCTTAAAAACAGGGTCTTGAAGAGAGCTGTTGCATTCCTTCCTGGGAGGCCGAGTGAACAAAGCCCAATCTAACACCTTTGCTTCCGTCTTAAGCAGTGTTCGTCAAGTGTGGCTCACGGACTGCCCACCTCAGAATCATCTGGAGTGTGTAACAGCAATGCTTTCCCCCAGACCCTACTAGCATCTCTACAAGGAGGCCTTGGAACCGGCATATTTAGTACGCTCTGCGCATTAATAAACCTCACACCGAATTAGAGAATCCCTGAGCTAAAGGGTGCAACTCTCATATCTAAATTACCCTTTCCAGGGGCCCCAGTGGCGGCTGCGGTCTGTGCAGCGGCGGCAGGGAGGGGTGTGGGGAGGGGCGGTGGCGTTGGGATCGAGGTCGGGAGCGGCGGAGACGAAGCTGGGCAGGACAGCGGGAAGGCCAAGGCTAAGGCAGTGTCTACTCACAGAGAGCTGGGCTACAGTTTCCCGTGGGCTGCATCCACAGACATTTTAAGACTCGCACCACGAGCCACAAGGAAGAGCGGCTGCCACTGTGGTAGTGCCCGGGCCGTACTTCTCCAGTAGCTGGAGCCAGCAGGGGACGCTTCCGAGGATCTCGAAGTTACGCGGATCACTCCGTGCCACGTGCAGCGTGCGATCCGCGGTGACGAGAGGTTGGACTCCCTTATCAAGGCTACCATAGCTGGGGATGGTGTGATCCCTCACATCCGCAACTCTCTGATTAAGGGACAGCAGAGAACTGCTTAGATAGTTATTTTAACTGACATTCTTCCTCCACCGTCATTGTACTGTAACTGGGGCAGAAGAAAAATAATGGGGCTATGTGGAATTTTTAAAACAGTTAAGTGGAAAAGCATAGAAAGTTGCTTCAGACTTGCTAAAAGAAGCATTTGTAGGTTCCTAGACTCGAAGTTTGATAAAAGTAGCTTTTGGGGGACTTCCCTGGTGGTCCAGTGGTTGAGACTTGGCCTTCAAGGCAGGGGGTGCAGGTTCCATCCCTGTTGGGGGAGCTAAGATCCCACACGCCTTGTGGCCAAAAAAAAAAAAAAAAAAAAAAGACATAAAACAGAAGCAATATTATAACAAATTCAATAAAGATTTTAAAAATGTCCACATCCAAAAAATCTTTTTTAAAAAAGTACCTTTTCATGTGACAACAGTTGTGTGTTCCTTGGCTAGGTTTCTCCCATGTTGCTTTATACAAAAATGGAATTGATAAACCATATTTTTAAAATTACCCTTTCCAACTTTATCTTTTATTAAAAGAGCTTTGTTTAATTAAAACAGCTGAGGGCTTCCCTGGTGGCACAGTGGTTAAGAATCCGCCTGCCAATGCAGGGGACACGGGTTCGAGCCCTGGCCCGTGAAGATCCCACAAGCCGCGGAGCAACTAAGCCCGTCCGCCACAACTACTGAGCCTGTGCTCTAGAGCCCGCGAGCCACAACTACTGAAGCCTGCACGCCTAGAGCCCATGCTCCGCAACAAGGGAAGCCACCACAATGAGAAGCTCGCACACTGCAACGAAGAGTAGCCCCTGCTCGCCGCAACTAGAGAAAGCACGTGCGCAGCAACAAAGACCTAACGCAGCCAAAAATTAATTAATTAATTTTAAAAAACAGCTGAGAACTTTTGGATAGTATAGATAGTGGTAAGGTAACCTTCAGCAAATCACCTGGCCAAACTCTATCTCCCTTGATCCAGCTCCTTCTCAACTCCATATACTACAACTCTCTTCCCCACCCCAGCTAAGTGTTGACTGATTGATAAAAGCCATTTATGAGTAACTTTACAGCAACCTGACTTCTTTGCCATTCCTTTCATTTTTCAATTATTTGTTTAAAGTTTGTTTCTGGATAGTAATTTCTGTGAGCACAAGAAAAATTTGTCTTATACCCTGGCATTTTAAAGATAAAATTATTCATGACACTCATTAAAGAACAGTAAGGTAGAATTTATTCAGGAGAGCTATCATGATAGGGCTAGGGACCACAGCAATGGGGTGTTGTAGGGGAGGAGAGAGATTGAACACAACTCTGAATACGACAAGGAAAAATGGAAATTTATAGCAAAGGAGTGGGGTGCATGGGGGCAAGGGAATCAGTAAATGAAAAATTACTAAAAGGAAATATCAGGGGTAAGGAGGGTTCTGGCTAAACTGATCTAACAGCATTCTTGCTGAAGGCAGACCAGAGGGATCAGACATCACCTGGAGGATGATGGAGTATGAGGGACCCCATCGGGTATGGAGAATGATCCGATGTTGAAGATGGTGTATTCTGGTTAAACTGATTTAGCAGTGTTTTTGCTAAAATGTGATAATACAGAGACCAACACAGAAGTTCAAAGTCAAGGCCTAGTTGAAAAAGGGCTCAGAAGAGCCTGCTTAGAATTTGGTCAAGGAAAGAATCTTTGCCACCGTATCTCCAGATCCTAGCACAGTGCTTTGTACATGGTAGATGTTTAATAAATATTTGTTAAACTAATTAGTACCATACTGGAAAATGTTGGTCAAATGCAATGATTTCAGTTTTAGTGGAATTAATGGTTAGATAGGCTTTCTAACAGTAATTGGTCAACAAGTTACATTGTTATTTAATATCATTCCTCATTTGTGATAATAAAATAAAGTTGTCCACCTAAAAGATCAGGTCTTAGAAGGAACTAGTACAGTGTTAAAGGTTAAAGTTAAAGTGTTTAGAATCTTACAAGAACTTTTAAAAATCCAAGGTAATACACTGGACCTCAGGCAGGTTATTAAACCTTTCTGAGATTCCAGTTATCTGTAAACTGGGGGTTATATTAGCTGCTTCACTTACCTGTGGGCTAGAAGGTTTGACAAACTACGATCCATGGGCCAGATCTGGCCTTACAGTCTATTTTTGTACAGCCTGGGAGCAAAGAATTGTTTTCACAGTTTTAAATAGTTGAAAAGAAGAAAGGCATGGGCGACTATGTGTGGCACACGAAGTATAAAATATTTACTATCTGGCCCTTTACAGAAACAATCTGCTAATCCTTGTGTGATGGTTAAATTTATGTGTCAACTTGACTAGGCCAAGGAGCACCCGGATTAAACATTATTTGTGGGTGAGTCTGTGGGCGTGTTTCCAGATGAGACTAGCATTTTGAAGCTGGACTCAGTAAGATAGATTGCCCTCCCCAATATGAATGGGACTCATCCAATCTTTCACAGCCTTCCAAAAGAACAATATAGGACAAAAAGTTGAAGGAAGGAGGAATTTGCTCCTTTTTGCTTCCTGCCCATCAGAGCTAGGACGTTAGTCTTCCTCTGCCCTTGGACTGGAACTTACACCATCAGCTACGTTGGTTCTCTATCCTTGAGACTCAGACTAGGATTTTATCACCAGCTTTCCTCCATCCAGCTTG
Source organism: Aethalodelphis obliquidens (assembly GCF_003676395.1). Lineage (NCBI taxonomy): Eukaryota > Metazoa > Chordata > Mammalia > Artiodactyla > Delphinidae > Aethalodelphis > Aethalodelphis obliquidens. Next base: position 7,670,301 of record NW_020837957.1, on the reverse strand, counting down.
CAAACAGCATATTGTGGGATTTTTCAGCCTTCATAATTATGTATGCCAATTCCTCATAATAAATATATACATATATAGAGAGACATATATACACTAATATGTATAAAATGGATAACTAATAAGAACCTGATATATTAAAAAATAAATAAAATAAAATTCAAAAAAAAAAGTTGTGGGGGAAAATAATTAATTTGCATGTCCTAAAGAAAAAAACTCACAGTATAACAAAAATTAAAGCTCCCTTTTCTTATACAACTAAGTCACATATCATAATGGTAATTTGATATTCAAACACTGTGAGAAATGGACTTCTCAAATTTTGTTAAAGAGCTAAGCATTTAAAATATAACCGAACCATTTTGATTCAATTAAGGTAGAAAGTTCTACTGCTTTATTTTGTTTATCAAATATATCATATATTAAACCTTATTTGGGAATTACTTCCCAAGTTAAGCAAACACAAAACTTCTAACACAAACACAGAAGAACTCTCACGAAAAAGATTCCAGCAGAGGCAGGCAGACATTGGTACCGTTCCTTAACTGAAATGAAGAAAAAACTGCAAGGTTTAAAACAACCAAATAATGTTTGTGGCGCTGAATGTTTGAAGTTAATGTAAACTATTTCTTCTTTGTCTACCAGAGTTAACCATTCACCTCATTCCCAAAGACTCAAGTGAATCAGAGCACAGATGTCTCAGCGACACCCTTCAGGGAGATAAAAGGAATAAAATAAAGCAAGTACTAAACTTATATCACTGTTTTCAAAGGAAAAATGTTTAAAGAATCTTTTCCAACTGTTTTTCTGATAGGTTTTGTTTTAGGGAGTGGAAATGCAATCTCACCTTTGGGATCTAGTTTTCTTCAAGTGCACAGCAATGTATCTTGTGTTCTGAATTTGCAAAATTCTTATAGAAAAATGAAGAGTCTTAGAGATAGGAATTCATCTGAAATATCCAATGATTTTTGTTATTTGCATTTTGTATAATCAGAAAAAAATAGTAAAGTTTATCATTCCATAAAACTACTAGATTAGAGATAATCAGTCACAGAATATCACAAAATTAACTTTCTCTGAAGTGGATCATTAATTTTTATATCAATCAGTTAAAAAGTGGTGGTGAAATTTATACGACATTTGGGAGGATTCAGATCAAGCCTGAAACAGCCATTCAGGACCCAAGAACTCAGAAGTTTGCAAACCTGAAATGAGAGTGAGCAACAAATTTCACAATTATGTTGTCCTGAATCTTTGTGCTATTCTGGTCATCCGTATTCCCCACACTTGAAATTTAACTCATTAAAGGTCCCGAGCATAAGAACCTGAAAAATGTAATTGTGTGCTTTTATCAATATTCGATGAATACTCATTTCATCATTTTGAGATTTTTGTGACCAAATAAGGATGCTTATCCTGCAACAAGTCTGTTTGGTCTACCCTTTTCTTTCTGAAAAGCACAATACCATAATTTGCTCTAAAAAAAAAAAAAAAAGGCAACATCACAGAGTGGAAACACAAAAAGGAAATACTTTTGGAGGATATGGTGTAACAGAAGAGAAATTCTCTAAATAGGTAGTCTCAATTTACTATTTTTCTCTTCTTATTCACTGGAAAAGATCCTTACTCTCCCAAGAATCAGTTTTTGTTTATCAAGCAGACAAACAAAAGAATCCACAATTTATAATATAAGAATGATAATAAATTAAAGGGCCTTCGTGTATATTCCCTGTCGCGCTTTTTAACAAGCAGCTGGCGCCTTTGTCTCTGCTAACACTCAAAAGCAAAACTAAATCTAGACAGTCCTTTTATAAATTATGATATATTTCTAGAAACATGGGAAAATCTTCAGTTATACTGCAATTGGTGTCCCACTATATAGAGTGAGAAAATTACTGTATTTTTGTTAACTTTCTGGTAACTGCAAGAATTAAGTCAAGTCTTTATGGAAATTGCCCCCCCCAAAAATGTAATTATAAAGTTACTAATTGAGTAACTGATTGTAAATTCTAATTTTTTCTAGTATTCTACGAATTAAAAAAATTTTTAATACTATGTTGCTGGGCATCAAAAGAGGCATTTTGTAGTGCTTGATTAACTACCTGATACACAGTAGACATTCAATAAATGTATTTTTTTAAATGAAAGATAAAGAAGATATTCCTGACTTTTCTTTATTATCTACCTCCATGTAAGACAAAGTTGTGTTTTCCCCTGTTACCATAATATAATACCTGAAATTTAAAATATTCTATCTGTTTTAACCACTAACCCCACCTTAAAATAATCTGAATCTTTAAATTTAAATCAGTACAATTTAAATGAGTACAATTTACCCAGATCCACTATATTTTTATTGAACACCGAACATGCAGAAAATACCACAGGTCTGTAACAGTGAGCCACTGGCCCCAGAGAGCTTATAAAATAAAAGGGACAGCACGTACATTAATAGTTATAAGACAAGGGAAAACATAAGCATCATAAGCATCGGAAGACAGGGGAATATATAATTGTGAACCAGGGTGTCAAGGAAGAGGTAACGTTTGAGATAAACTGTGGAAAAAAAGTAACAAGTCTTTGACAGATGGCATTAGAGAAATAGGGTATCCCAAGCAAAGTAAACACGGTGTACTTTTTTAGGTCTTTCAGGGAGTTACCACTAACCCAGTTTTACTGGATCAACGGGTCAATGTAAAAATAAAGTACAAGAGCAGCCTGAAAGTTTATGCTCAGCGTGGAGTGGAGGCGCTATACTTATTTTAATAGGTAATGGAATGGCATTTAAGGTTTGTACCTGTCAGTGTCTGAAGCAAATAGCACATTCAAATAGGATCAGTGAGTGGATGAAGACACGATTTACAAAAGGTGTGGGCTGTGTAAGGGACACCAATAAGAGATGGTGGACCACATCCTGCCAGCAACAGTGGGAAGGGTTGCCACCACCAGTCCTAAAAGTCGAAGTAGAAGGAGATTTTATTGGAACCTGCAGAAAGAAGCAACAAATTGTAAGAGCGCATCTCCTGACATGAGGCAAGACCTTTTGTGGAGGAGGACAGGCAACCTACGGCTGAGCAAGGAGAACCATGGAAATAAGTACCCAAACTAACTCTCCGCTTGCTCCTTCCAGCCTCCTGCAAGCGCACTCTGTTGGCTAAACTCAGTTGGAAGCCGGAAGGCAAGGGAGACCATTGATACAGTCCATATAGACCTTCTTCCCAGGGCACAGAACAGGACAGAGAAAGAAATGGAATAGATTTGGAGGGGCAAAAGGAAAATATAAAACACAAGGCTTTTGAGCAAAAGAGAGATACCTCCTAGAAAAATTGATCCAACGGGTATAGAGAGAATCAAGAGACGTATAGATGAAGAAACTAAGAATACAGTAGAGAAGACTGTAAAGGTCAGAAACAGGGCCATGGCAGTGGAAAAAGAAGTAAAAATTTGCCTGTGAGAGCTTTTGAGGGTACAAGTCGGTTCTTGGAATAGTGCCAGGCATGAATGCAATGTGGCTTTTGATGGCTTCTGGTGGACAGTTGTGTAACAAAGGGATGAGAACTGCTGCTGGGGTCCTAAAGCACAAACTTAACGCTGTATCCATGGGCAAGTAGGCGCTAAGCAGAATTAGCTGGAAGTTGAAGGGATCCTAGGTATGTTTTTTTCCATGGATGGCTTGCTTGAGGTACAAATTCTGGAGACTTTTTATATAAAGTTGTGAAGAGAGGTGTTGGCTACAAGGCAATGAACAAGGAGTTTTAAGCAAAGGCAGATGTTCTGTTATCCTGAAGATTTCAAGGACATTTATGACAGCAGTCATGCATCTTAACAGTTGACAGACAGCTGGATGGATCCTCATGGAATAGAAAACCAAACAACTTTCGATTTTATTAAATATTTATAAACCAAAAAAAATTTTTTTTTGCCTGTGAGAAACATGACAGTGATAAATCGTGGGGCTTCTAACAGATTAGAAGGAGGGGAAAAGGAAAATTAGAAGTCCAAAATTTTGAACCTTGGTTCCTGGGAGAACAAGGCCGTTATTAGAAACATAAAAATTAAGTGCTGGATTTTAGAGTAAAATGCATAAAGTTCCTAATTGCTGCTCACAGGAATGGGGAGGCCTGGAGAATGTGAGCTATGAGGGGTGTCCTAGAGGTCAGCACAATCCAGAACAGGGTTCTACCCTAGGTCACAGCAAAAAGCACAGCAAGAGAAAGAGTCCAGATCAATTTGGGGCCCCAAACTGATCTGGACTTTATTTAATGCACCCTATACCCTTCCTGAAAAATCTGCTTTAAAAAATAATACTGCTGAACCATCTCCCCACAAAATATCATCCAAAATAACATGCAAATGGGTAAGTCATAGGGGAGGACAGATGGGAAGTGTTGAGCATAGACTGCAAACCAAACAACTGTAGTAACTGTGGTTCCAAAACAGACTGCAGAGTCGTAATTCTTGAAAGAAAGACTGCATGAAGTAAAAATAGTCATTTGGCAATAAAACATATAAAAATCCAACCAAAGCATGGGGTAGGAGAAGGAAGTGGGAAGAAGTGTCAGTGTCAGCAATTGAAACAGTGTGGTAGTGTGGTAGCACTAAAGGACAGATGAAGAGAAAAGAATGATGCACCTGGACCAGATACAGGTGCATATAGGAATTAATACACGATACACATGTATTTAAAACTAGAGGAGAAGTAAAATTAGGAATTAGCATGTGATACGCACATATTTAAAATTAAAGGGGGATAAATATGTATTTTAAATTCCCAATTTAATTTGCTTGGGGACAATTAACTAATCTTTTGGAAAATATTAACACAATTTGGTATCATTTAGGAATGACTTCATCTGCAAATAGCAGAAGCCCCAACTTACAGCTGCTTAAATAAATTCTGGCTTGCCCTAAAGAACTCTGGGGATAACAGTTCAGGACTGACGACAGCTCAGTGGTGTCATTAAAGACCCAGGTTGTTTCTCTTTTCATGCCACCATCATTACTCAGTAGGCTGTTGTTCTCATCCTTATCACCTCAGGATAAAGATGGCTGGGCACCCCATGACCTTGGGCCTGTGTTCTAGGCATGAAGAAAGGAAAAAGGCAGAGGGCATAATGGGCAAACCAGTCACACATTCACCAAACTATAACAGTGGTGGCATCTGTAACCAGATTATTTTTATCTCTAGCTTTTTGTGTGATCTGAATTTTTCCAAAGATTGTATATTGAATTTTGTCAGAAATAAAATTATGAACCTATTTCCATTTTGCAGAAAGACTAGTCAAGGAAATCATAAGTCTCTTTCAAAATCAGTAAGCCTCCATTTCTCTGTGATTCTCAGTATCATCTTAAGTTTTATTTTTAGCACAGACCACTTACTAGATTTCTTCTTCTGGAAAATGAGCTGTTCAGAAAACTAACGTTTATGTTCCAAACCCCTGGGAACACAAAAATTATGGGTTATCTTAGTAATAATGCTGAGTCTCTAAGAACTTTATTTAATGCATTTAGGTAAGCTGTGTATTTTCAAGCATCTAATTACAACTACTAAAGATAATTCCCAGCATGATCTTCACAGAAGAAGAATACGGGGGGCCAGAAGAGAAAAATCAACCTACAATAAAAAAAATCAACCTACTATTTTCAGATTTTGCTTAAATATTCTGTTCTACCCTAGAATATTTTCATTTTTTACCATACAGATGAATATAATTTTTAAGAATTCAGTACAATTATAGAGTACCAAAAAGGTTACAGGATTCTGGGAAAGAAGAAATGTCTGTGCTTGAGTTAGAAATAAATCTTCACTCTCCCCTAAACTTTAAAATAGTTCTTATGATTAAATTATACGATATACTGAAGATATTAAGCAAGTTAATTATTTCATAATGTGTAGGCTAGACATACTAACATTGGTGGTAGAAAAGCACTTAAAGTGCAAAACAAGAAAATGTTATTTAATTTTGGGTGACAGATTTTTTTTTCATTCCTGGTTTTCAAAGAACCCAGAAAAGCAATTTTCCACATGCCATTTTCCAAAGAGGTAATACATAGTCCTTTAATAACCATTCTGGACATCTTCTCAGTTCCTAGGAATGATGAAGAGAACAGGCATCCAACCAGGACAACCTCCAGCCCCTAGTGTGCAGCTCAAAGTCATTCCTTGTAATAGAAAGGGATTGAAAACTGCCATTTTGTTTTCCCTTCATTCTTTTCTCCACTGTGGGATTGTGTCTGATTCATGAAAAAGTGCAATTTGCTACATTAACCAAAGCCAGTTCTGTTATCACTCTAATAATAGTCTGAATCCTAGCCCTCTACTCAAGAGGTCTGTGATATTTAACAAATTATTTAGCATACTTGGCCCTCAGTTTCCTCACCAGTAAAATAGGTGCCGTTGTGAAAATTAAGAAAGATCATGTTTCATTAGCTCTCTGCATATAATAACCAGTTAATATATTATAGCTGTAATGTATATTATATAATATGTTATATAATTAAAATCCTATCCATTTTTCAAGATTCCTACATTCTTGTTCAGCTTTCACAATGAAATCCTCACCCCCATAATGTAGTCTAAGCAATCTGTCCTTGCTATAAGACATTACCTGTATTATTTGAGAATTTAATTTGAGAATTTAATTAGATCCTGTTTTACAAGTCACTCCCTAGTTTTCCCATGTTCTCTCAGGAGGAGACCTTGTCCTACAGGGTCTGATGGCTTGCCTTGATCCTGACCAAAGTAGAATAAGTAAATGCTGCAATCCAACACCCCCTGTGGTCTGGAGTCATTCTGTGCTCTATACTTTGTATAAATGGATGAGCTGCATCCATACAGCTTGCTTCTCCACTAAGCAGGTTTCCTTCTGGTTTAGGCCTCAGTTTCTTTGCATGTAAACCCAAGTGTCCAGATACCAGCATCTTTCCCGGAACCCAGCCTCCTTGGTTTGCATCTCTCATGATCTCCTGCCAGTATTGTCCACCAAAAGGGATGAAGTTATTCCTGCTTCCTATCACCACCCCTCTGTCAGAGGTAAGGATTATGTCAAAAATGTACTGATCGGGCTTCCCTGGGGGTGCAGTGGTTGAGAGTCCGCCTGCCGATGCAGGGGACACGGGTTCGTGCCCTGGTCTGGGAAGATCCCACATGCCGCGGAGCGGCTAGGCCCGTGAGCTATGGCCACTGAACCTGTGCGTCCAGAGCCTGTGCTCCGCAACGGGAGAGGCCACAACAGTGAGAGGTCCACGTACTGCAAAAAAAAAAAAAAAGTACTGATCACTTATGATCGCAATATATATCCAGCAATACCTATTCAAACTTTCCTTGGTTTCTAAATTCTCTTTGTCATATTCCATCCTCCAAATTGGACCTCCCTTGCTATAGATGCCCTGCGATTTCATCATCATAACCTTTGGGTACTACCTATTTAACTTGCCCGCAAGCACACGTGAGGCCAAGCCCCCAGCCTGACAAGAGATTGTGACCAAAAGTTTTGAGGTTATACAGACCCTTAAGGAGAAGTAACACAGTTTATACTTTATCATAATAAGAAGGCTTTGAGAGTTTTAAAAAGGGAAGTAATGTGATAAGATTTACCTTTTAGGAAGATCGCTCTGAGTGCAGTGTGAAGACATCTGGATGATATCTTTTTATTATAAACATCAAACCAGTTATGAAAGGAAGGAAAAACCTTAAGGGCAGGAAATGTTACAGAGGTAGAATCAACAGAATTTGATTATTTGAATATGTTATAGGGTAAGAAAAACAGAAAAAGTTAAATAAGTTGCTAAGGTCAAACATCACAGGCATGTTTCTTGCCTCATCAACTTGATTGTATATTTTTTGATGGAAGGAACTAGTTCAAATGTTTTTATGCACATTTTGGTGCCTAGTAAATATGTGTTCAATTAACCAACAAAGGATCAATAAATCTGAATGTTATCTGTCATAAGCCTTGTCTATAAGGAATTCTCTTATCAAAATCTAGAACCTAGGGGCTTCCCTGGTGGTGCAGTGGTTAAGAATCCGCCTGCCAATGCAGGGGACACGGGTTCAAGCCCTGGTCTCGGAAGATCACACATGCCGCAGAGCAATTAATCCCATGAGCCACAACTACTGAGCCTGCTCTCTAGAGCCTGTGAGCCACAACTACTGAGCCCGTGTGCTACAACTACTGAAACCCACGTGCCTACAGCCCGTGCTCTGCAACAAGAGAAGCCACCGCAATGAGAAGCCTGTGCACCACAATGAAAGAGTAGCCCCGCTCGCCAAAACTAGAGCACAACAACAAAGACCCAAAGCAGCCAAAAATAAATAAATAAATTTATTTAAAAAAAAAATCTAGAACCTAAGCTATTTTAGCCAGTTTTTCCAAGTTTGCATGTAAAGAAACACTGACAAGAATTGCACAGATGCCTAGAAACTAGAATACCAATTCACTCATAGTTTGGAAGGTAAGATGCTGACTTGATCCTTCTCTATGTTATTAATAATCATTAGTTAATTTGGATAGGTACTAATTAAGCTTATCTAATTTAAACCAAACAAATTATCTAAGACATCACAGTCCTCAAAATTTAGTGAGTATCCAAATCACTTGGAAGATTTTTTTAAAATAAGATTGCTAGGCTCAGAGTTTCTGATTCAGTTGGTTAGAGTGGAATCCAAGAAATCACTTTGAGAAACACTGCCTTACAATATTTCCAAAACTTTGATTATAAAAATCACCTACAGTACTTATTAAAAATAAAGATTCCCAAGCCCCACCTCCAATCACCTCTGAATCAGAGGGTTCAGGGAAGGTGTGCAGGGATCTTTTTTTTTTTTTTAAGTGCTTCATGGGATTCTTATAATCAGCCAAGTTTGGGAAACGCTGCCTGAGAGCATCCTATGAGGTAGGTACTATTATTATTCTTATTTTACAGAGGGAACAACAGGATTAGCAAGATTTAGTACTAATAAATGACAAAGCTATTAACCCTTCCACTAGAATACTTAAACCATCGTTCATGCTGAAATGTAAAACATTGCTTAAATGGGGGTACTATGAGTACCTTGGTGACAGGGACTTTAATCTTATTTATCTCAGTATCTAAAACCTGGCAAGAAGCACACTGAATGGATGGTGAGAAGCAAACCCTGTAAAATAATTCTATGCCTACATAAAATTTAAAAAACAGAGCAGCTAACAACAAACAGGCAAAAACCCAATCAGTCAAACAACCAATGAAATGAAGGAAGGAAGAATCATATGACCATTTAAATGAATTGACTGGTTGGACGGAGAAAGACAAATACCATATGATAGCACTTATATGTGGAATCTGAAATATGATACAAATGAACTTATTTACAAAACAGAAACAGACTCACAGACACAGAAAACAAACTTATGTTTACCAAAGAGGGAAGGGGGTAGAGCAGGGATAAATTAGGAGTTTGGGATTAGCAGATACAAACTATATAAAATAGATAAACAACAAGGTCCTACTGTATAGCACAGGGAACTATATTCAATATCCTATAATAAACCATAATGGAAAAGAATATTAAAAAGAATATATATATATTCATATATATTCATATATATATTCATATATATATTCACATATATTCATATATATATATATCACTGAACCACTTTGCTGGACACCAGAAACTAACACAACATTGTAAATCAACTATACTTCAATTTTAAAAATTGTAAAAATAAAATAAATAAACCAACTAGAAGATTAGATCAAAGTTCTCAACCCAGTAACTCTTGGTAGCAGGAAAAAGAAAAAAAGATATTGACTTTGATGCCAGAAAAGATATTTTACTAAATATTCTATAACTGGTTTGATATTTACAATAAAAAAATATTATCCCAATGTTAAAAGCTTAAAAGAGTCTTATAAATTGTTTTACTAGATTATTCCAGGATTTTCAGAAAATGAAATATCATTGTTTGCAGAAGAGTTATTACACATGCAAACTGTTCTTAAAAATTTTTTCTCTAAATGTTCCACAATTAGATTGAATGACTTTTTAAGTATACAGTATTTAAAATTTATTATTGTAAACATATGTATATAATAATAGCTAACATTTACAAGTGCTCTGTACCTTTTAACACATTTGATCCTCACAACAAACGTTTGAGGTAGGTACTATTATTTTCATCATTTACAGATAAGGAATTTAGGCCCAGCGTTCCCTTAGCCAGCAGGTGGAGGAGCTAGGCAATCAACCCAGGTGTCTTAACCACAATGTTACGCCGTCTCCCATATTTTGAATAAAAAAGAGACATCCTCATTTCACTTACTTATTTGAATCAGCTTCTGCAGTTGTTATTATTTGCAATAACAGAAGCAAATTCTAGATGGAATGGGGACAATAAGGAAGAAATAATAAATTGAAGAATGATCTCCCAAAGGAAGAGGTGCTTAATTGGGGCCATGCCTAAGCAGACAAAGAAGGTATAGGTAGTCATTACAGTTACAGGGGAGAGAAAAACGGCTGCTCATTACTTTTCAAAGAGCAATTCTACAGGAACAAACAAATTCTGCCAAACCATTTTGAAAATTTTCTTAATACAAAGCTTGCTACACTGCTTTCCTTGAGGATCTACTCCAAGGATCATATTACAGGTAGCCCGATGGATTCTGTTTTATGGTATTCTGTCCCACATTCACCCTTTGGGTTACAGAATTGCAATGTATCAATAAATTGAAATCACTGCCTCTCAGAATTGGAGTGGAAATTTGAATGATTCAGATGAATCTGAGAAACTTAAATCTACAAAACCACTATGCTTCTCTTGCCCGTGAAAGCAGACCTTCCTCCCATCTCCCTTCTCCTGCTTGAAGATCCTGAAATGACCCCATTCAGAGGATGTCAGTTCTCCTCAGTTTCTGATTTCCTGACTGAAAACACATGACATAGGCAGAATAACACTTTAATAATAACAACAGTAGTAATAAATTCTGTTAGTTTTACAAGGCTAGGTACACAACACATTCATAATCAATATTTGTTGGATGAAGAATTAGAAGAAGTCTTAGATGAGCCCACTTTGTATCAAACTCCAGATTCTGGTGATGCTTATCATAGCGAGAATCTAATAGGCTCCAAGATTATCTTCCTAAACTTATTTTTCTAAGTCTAATCTGATTACAGAGAAGATAGTTAAACTAAATTTGTAAATGTAAAATGTCCTTCTTTCTGAACAAAAGTATTCTCCACTTCCTATTAATAAAAATAAGAATGAAAGACAGATTTTCCTAACACAAGAAAAGCCCTAAAGTAAAATTTATTAATTCTACCCCCAAGAGCTTTTTATTTTTTCAAAAAATTTTTTTATTTTTGTCTAAGTAATACATAAATATAATTCAAAAATAAAATGGGATGAAAAGACTCATAAAGAAAAGCAATAATCTTCTGTCTTATCTCTCCTCACATATCCATCTCATTCTCTAAGGGGAAACACTTGCCAAGTCCTTGCACTATTTATTTTGGCGGTTCACATCAAATCTGGAAATAATATCTGCAGGCTGCTATTATTTAATTAGCTATTTTTAATTTTATTTATTCACTACTATAATGTACGGGTATTTAACTCTCTTGCCATCTCTTCTTCATCTTTCCATCTTTTCTTCACCTTTCTTCCAACACAGTTGTATAAAGTCTCATTTAAATCGTTAACATCTGTTTACACGTTTAGGAATTTGCGAAGCCAAGAAGTTTACAGTGATTATATTTCCTTTCCTGTACAGATTTCCTGAGTTTTTCTTTCCTTCATAAAATTTATTTTTAATAATAATTTTCCTTTTTGTAAGATTCAATAGAGCAGATCCTCTATGAAATTTTTCCAGAGACCTCCTCTTGGAGTCTTCTATTTTCCTAGTGCAAACCAGGCTGTTTCTCAGACTTATTTCATGATTATCATCCTAAGAATTTTCTCAGACTGTACTTCTGGATCCCATTCTTCCTCCTATTAGTTTATTTCTTCATTTTACTAGAGTATATCAAATTTCATTGAGAAATAAAAATTTTGTGGGCAAATAACACTTTTGCATACATAAAAATGCTTTTGATCCACACCTCCGCTTGAATTACAGGATGACTGACCATAGAATACTTAGTTGAAAGTCATCTTTTTCTCAAACTTCTGAAGATTATATCACTGCTATGTCCCTACCATCTCTTAGAACAATTCCTGGCATCTACTTGGCATTCAATAGATATTTGTTGAAAACACGAATGGATGAATGTAATGCTTTTTCAAAACTTTTTAATTCTCTTCTGTTTCCCGCCATATTTCTGTCTTTACTTTTCTCTTTCATTGCTGAAGTCCCCCCACCCCAAATATATAACAATCCTCTTTTGCTTATTCACATGTAAGAAAGAGGCTCTGAAAAGCTGATTGAGGTACTATCCACATGAGTAGTTCTCAAAATATGGTTCTCAGCATCATCTGGGAACCTGTTAAAAAGGCAAGTTACCTGGCTTCATCCCAAACTTAGTGAATCAGAAATTCAAAACATGAGACCTCTGTGTTTTAAGGAAACCTCCAAGTGATCCTACAAGTTTGAGAATCACATAGGTAGGGCCAAGGCTGGCAGCCACTGCTTTTGAGTTACTTGGAGGGGAGCGAGCATTTACGTAGGGAGATCATTTCTATGGGACTGTTTAATTTCTTCAGGGAAGAAATCTTGGGTCTCCTGCCCAGAGGATAAATATCTAACAGCTAGTGTTCTGCTGGATAGTTGAGAGTGGAACAAGATGACCAAAACTTCTCATATGATAAGATGAAAAAAGTGATTCTTAGATCACTAGAACTGCTGTAATTTTTGAACAAAGAGCCCTGGTTCCAATTCTCAAAGAGATCTGGCTGTTTTGACCACTAATTAAGTTTTCTGTATCTCCTTTCTTAGACATGTGTACTTACCATAAACTCTCATCACCTGAGGTCACCTGAGTGTGTCTCTGCTCTAGCCAATCTGCAAGAAGCGGACAAACACAGTTTGAAATTACCAATACTTTGCATGATATGCACTCTTTGAATTACTTGCAACTCAAAAAACCAAGCAAGTGTGGTGCAAAAGCTTGGAAAACAGCAAAATTATTCCAGCTCTTCACTTTATAAAGTACATTTCCTATATTTCCCTCCAAGACCACTAGGTGGCACTTCCTGCTCTGTATATAATAACTATTGACGCCTTTCCTTTGGGACACCATTAATGGAGTTCCTTTTGGCATCTCCTCAAGATCTTGCCAGAGAAAGGTTGAACTTTGGTGATTCAGTTAGCCTTTGGGGCACTTAGTTTTGCTGTATTAGTAAAGAGTTGAATAACGCCTTGTAATTGTCCACCACTCAAGTTGCATTTATTTTCACTTTGCCCAGAGGGAAATCTGAATACTAAATTCCAAATTCAACAAAATACAACACAATTTTCTAATCTAGAGTTACAGTAAAATATTACTAACCCGATCACTCTGAGGATATTTTCCCCCTTGCGGTAGGGTCCAATAAAATGAAGTTTAAAAGTTACACATGGTTCGTGCAAATAAATACTTCAAGACCCCTACAGAGAGCAGTAACAATGATCCTCTGGGTTTTATAGAAATTTTATTCGTACAAGTTTAAATAATATGCACATCAATACCTCACTGATCATCAGAAGATTTCTTATTTGAGAGGATCTCCTAAAGATTTGTCTTCAAATTTTTCCTATGTGTCGAAATTTTACTCATTCTTTAAGAACATCTCCTGGTTCATTGCCTCTGATAAACCTTTACCACAACCTCTCTCTATCCTAAGCTGAATCAGGAGCCCCTCCTCACTGCTCTGCATTCCACTCACATGGCATTTACCACACTGTCTTAGAATTATCTTTCTGTGAGTTATATCCTCCTTAAAGAATGAAGCTGTGTCATAATCATTTCTATATCCTATTTTTATGCAGCACATTTCCATAGTGCACAATGGAGGTCTAGTTAGATTTTCATTTGGAAAACAATACAGGTTCTTAATTATTTAATCAGAATCTTTTAATGTTCATTCTTTTTCTTAAGAAGTCAGCAATCCAATTAATTTATGAAGTATATTACAAAGTAACACTAGTTAATATAAGGTGGGACTGGGCAAGAAAAGACAAACTTCCTGGAATGGTGGCGATGGCCAGAAACCGACTTGGATTTGCATAAGTGGTGGTTATTTTGTTGCTTCCTGTCCTCTAAGATGTCATGGGGTCTCTTAAAATATATGAGTTTGGTCACTTGAGCTTTTTCCTTAAAACCTCACCTTATGTCACTAATTCATATTTCACTTAAATGACATGTATTTTCATAAGATGAAGCAGGGCAAAACTGTCATGCAGTTGCTACAGTTTTCCAAAAAATTCAAGAACAGTTGAAATGTCAGGTGTACAGATTATAGTCACTGGCATACAAATTATCACACAATGGCAGCTTCACAAGGTAAATATTAATGTGCTTCCTTTGAATTTCAGCAGGTTGTCTATGATTGGATTTGAGTATTTTCGGTATTTTTATGGAAATGTATAGAGACATTCTAAGCAGAGGTAATAAAACCTGATCTCAATAGAAAAGAGAAATTTTACAATGAATGATTTTTTTAACATCTCAGAGAATGAACTGTAAACAAAACTGACCAGGTGGTCAAATATGAAGAGAAAATATGATTAATGACCCTATCTATGTCTTGTCAGATGAAAAATGCTGGGCCTGTCTGAAGAGATACTAAAGGAACACAAGACAGTAAACAGCGTTCTTGCTCGGCCAGAAAAATCCCAGCTTTCAGTGTATAAAAATGTGTGAAAGTGACCCAGAAAAGATTCTCTCGCTGGAAAGTAGCCCAGCTTTCTGCTTCTTGTGCCAGCTTCCAGGCGGTCTGACAGCAAGACTAGGCAAGAACCAGAACCGAACTGGGGAGGAAAGAGAATGAAGAATGTGAGTGATCAGGACTTTACTTCTGTTTATATGAAACCTCCCTTCATCAAGTGCTTCTCAGAAAAAGTAAAACTGCATAAAATAAACTCCTTATTTGGTTTCAATCATATCTTCACTAAGAGGCATAAACAGGCAGATTTAAATGTCATTTTATTTCATTTCCCTGCCTTGTGTTGTTTGGAGGGGATGCAATGGACGATATAATCCTCATTCTGGGATGGATCTCGGTCTCCTAAATGACAGGGACCTCTGTGTCTTTCCATTGTAAGAGTCAGAAAGCCCATAAGCCATAGGTTCAAGTTCAGGTGCTGACATGATTTTGAGACTTGGGCAAGTCATTCTATGAGCTTTGATATCTCCTAAAATAGTAATAATGGGGGAAACTATTCACAGGACTACCACATGAGTCAGAAAAAGTAATACTAATAACAGCCAAAATTTGTAATCTTAGAATAAATATCCAAAGAGTCATTGTTCACTGAGAGTTGGAATTACAGGCTGCACCAACTGCCTTAGTCCAAGAAACTCTTTGACAACAACTTTTCAGAGAACTGGAAAAAATAGGAGAAAAGAAATAAGTTTAATTGGATTCAGTTCTAAGTCTAATTAATGTGCCCAAGAAAAGATAGGCATATTCTGGCAACAAAAGTCACAGAAATCCAGGGTCTTGTCAGGGGGGAATAAGATAAACTGAAGATCTGGACTTTATATTCAAATTGTATGCCATCAGGTGTGCATTCCTAAAACCTGGCTCATAAATTTTCTTCAAAATACCTTAAGCCTCTCCCTCTAGTCACATCCATCTCTCAGGGTGGAAAAAAATTTATCTTTTGCTTTGGATGTGTCAAAAATAGAACATGTATACCTATTCCTTCAAACTGCAGTGCACTAACACATGTATTGTAATCATGTGGAAAGGCATTTAAATTGTTTTGCTGTTTGTAACATTTTATTTAGTAAACATTTTATTTTGGAAATGTATGTATGTAGACTTTCTCACGTATACCGTTTTGACAATGACAGGAAACATCCCTTCCAGGTCCTCTGTTTTGGAACTAAGCCAATGAAGCAGACAGGAGTAAATCTATTTTCTCCCTCAATATCATCTCACATTTTAACGTAAATAAACAAGTCTGACACTTCAACAGCCAATACAATAAATTCAGACAGTGTGTGTTATTGGTGTGAAAATTCGAGAACTAAAGGGTTAAGCTCTGAAAACTGTCTCTTACCTATTCAGTTTATTTAACCTCTTGCAATGAGCAGAAATAATTCAGTTATTCCTAGTGTCATCTGTCTAAAGATTAATTCAGAGTAGAGCTAAGGACCTTTGCGGCTTGAGCAATTTCTCTCCTCAGTGTGACCTGAGGATACCTCTTTTCCACCATAAGAAATTTCAGGGCTTCCCTGGTGGTGCAGTGGTTGAGAGTCTGCCTGCTGATTCAGGGGACACAGGTTCGTGCCTCTGTCCGGGAAGATCCCACATGCCGCGGAGCGGCTGGTCCCGTGAACCATGGCCGCTGAGCCTGCGCATCCAGAGCCTGTGCTCCGCAACGGGAGAAGTCACAACAATGAGAGGCCCGCGTACCGCAAAAAAGAAGAAAAAAAGAAATTGCAATGCGAGCCACATGAAATATACTAATAACTCCCATCATTTTCAAATGTCCCAAATTTATACCAGCATTCAAAGAACAATTTTATTTTATTTATTTTTTTTAAAATATTTATTTATTTAGGCTGCACCAGGTCTTAGTTGAAGCATGCAGATTCTTAGTCGTGGCATGTATGTGGGATCTAGTTCCCTGACCAGGGATCTAACCAGGGCCCCCTGCATTGGGAGCGCAGAGTCTTACCCACTGGACCACCAGGGACGTCCTGAAAGAGCAATTTTAAATAACAGTTATCCCTTTGCAGAAGGCTATCCTCAAGCACTAGTTCAATTTACTATTGATAGACTTTATGGAAATAGAAATGTCACAAGAAACCTCCTTTCTAACATTAATTTTCATTATTGATGAAAAGTGAGGCATAAAGTACACAATGTTCATTAAAAAACAGCTTGAGTCACACAGAACAGTGCATCACATATTCAGGAAAAATATATTCTTTAACAGATTCCATTAGATGCAATGATCCGAGTTACGTACTGCAATTTTGATAAAGTTATTTGACATTTCAGAATAGAGAATTTCTATAATAGCATGATATTATAGAAATATATTTGGTCTTTGTCCCTGGTTCTTGTCACACAGCTCCTAAAACCCTTGGAACTTTCTAAGTGATAAGAGTGATAGGTATGGCTCTTGTTCTAATGAAGTGACTCTTGGCCCCTAAATAGCTGCAGAAGGGAGGCTGATTGCCAGAAAGACCAAGCCTTGCTTAGAAGCTGAGAACTTTCAGCCTTACCTCCCAACTTCCTGGAAAAGGGGAGGGACTGGAAATTGAGTTATCAGTCTCCAGTGATTTAATCGTGCCTGTGTAATGAAATCTCCATAAAAATCCCGGGACAACAGGGTTCAGAGAGCATCCAGGTTGATGAACAGATGGAGGTGCTGAGAGAGGGGCCTGTCCAGAGCGGGCAGCCATCCGCCCTCTCCACACCCTGCCCTGTGCATCTCTTCCATTTGACTGTTCTGTGTTGTATCCTTTTATAATAAACTCGTAATAGTAGGTGCCCTCCTGAGTTCTATGAGCACTTCTAGAAAATTATCAAATCTGAGGAGAGGGTCATGGGAACCCACAATTGATAGCTCGTCAAGTCAGAAGTACAGGTAGCTCAGGACTAGTAAATGGTGTCTAAAGTGGGAACAGTCTTGTGAGATTGAGCCCTTACCTTGTGGGATCTGATATTAACTCCAGTTAGACAGTGTCAGAATTGAATTGTTGGACACCCAGTTGGTGTCCAGAGAGTTGGAGAATTGATTGGTGTGAGAAGAAATACCCCCACACATTTGGTGTCAGAAATGTTATGAGTAAAAATAACAAGTGGTTAAAAAAATAAATAAGTAAAAGGGAAAATAAATTTTTAATATTTTATAACTTAAAAATAAAGTTAGAAATGAAAATTTATGTTCACATGAAACCTATACCCAAATGTTCATAAGAACTTTATTTGTAGTAACAAAATACTAGAAACCCCAATATCCTTCAAAGGACAAATGGTTGAGTAGACTTTGGTACATCCATACAATGGAATACTACTCAGCAATAAAAAAGAATGAATTACATATAGATACATGTGACAACCCAGAAAGTCCTCAAGGGTATTGTGCTGGAAGAAAAAAATATTCAACTTCAAAAGTTGTATTCTGGGACTTCCATGGTGGTCCAGTGGCTAAGACTCCATGCTCCCAATGCCAGGGGCCCGGGTTGGATCCCTGCAGGGAACTAGATCCCACACGCTGTGTGGCATGGCCAAAAAAAAAAAAAAGTTGTATTCTGTATGACAGCATTTATCTACATTCTCAAAATAACAAAACTACAGCAATGGAGAGCAGATTAGCAGTTTCTCCGGGGCAGGCATGTGGATAGGGGCTGCAAATCCAAAGATGTAGCATGATTGAGTTCTTTTGTGGTGATGGAACAGTTCTGTATCTTAACTGTGGGGTGGTTTCATGAATCTATACTTGGGATTAAATTGCACAGAACTGCACACACACACAAGAATGCAGGTTAAAAATTGGTGATAGCTAAATAAAGTCTGTACTCTGGTTAACAGAAATGTACCAGTGTCCTGTTTTTGATATTGTACCATAACAATATATGATGACATCACCGGGGTAAGCTAAGGGAAGGGTACATGAGGCTCTGTACCATTTTGTAACGTCCCATGACTCTACAATTATATCAAAATACAAAGTTGAAAAAAGTTTTTAAAATAGTTAAAATATTAATATTATTCACATCAACAGAGATTTAAATTTTTATCTTTAGTTTCTTGCTAACATTCTCTTTTAATTTTATTATTTTTAAGAAAAGAGGGTATTTTTTCCCATGTTACCCCAAGATAGCATATGTAGTTATCTTTCCATGAACTATCTCCAATTTCACTTCATTCTGACATGAAAATAGGATTCAGCATTTCACTGACTCCCCCATTTAAAAAAAATAGTCCGTTTCACAAGGCACTGGTGAGCCATACAGATTTTACTAACATTTTCATATGTGAAACATTGCATAATACACAGCAGTTTTACTAATACACATACACACACATCTCCTCTCAAATCAGTGTTCTCTGCTGTCCTTACTTGCTTACAGCCTCTTTTGTACCATGTGTCTCTTATTACTCTTGCACCCATGGCTGTGGCCTAGGCTTGGTTCAGTATTAAGTCAATACATACAGATAATTTTTTGGGTTTTTTTTCCACAAGAAGTCCAATCATGTGAAATTTATAATTTTGCTAATGCTTAAAAGTTTGTTCAATTTTATTAAAAATTGAACTGCTGGAAGGAGAATTTTACATGTTACACAATTTTTAGCCAAATCACTAGTTCTGCTACTTACATTTTTCTGCCTTCCAAAAGCCAGGATTCCCAACACGTGCCCTTGCTTGTAATTTGTGATAACCTGAGAAATGTAAGCCAATCATCTCTCTTGACCAAGTTCTACTTACTTCTCTTTTGTGGAACAGCTCTGTCATATTATGTGCTACCTCAGCCACTTCTGGAATTAAGGTAACCACATTTCCTCTGTCTTATTTCACACATAAAGCAGTTATAACTTGTTGATTTATCCATTTAATTTGACAGGAAATATCAAAGTCATAATCATCACACTTAGCATTATATATCTTGCTGAATGTGTATATTCAGAAAGCTAAAATGATAGAATGTTATTTGTTATGTTACTACCTTAACTTTAAAAAGTGAGTAAAAAGAAATCATGTATTGGAGAAAATAACAACAGTATTTGCTGTACAATGTGGGCTGTGTTAGACACATTGATTTGTTTGTCAAAAATCTCCTGCTTTCTTGAGAAATGTTCTCTCACCTAGGCGGTTACTATAGGAACAGTCATTTTCAGAGCTACTTCATGTTACCTTGTGAAAGCTGATTGTTAGCATCTCGTCCAAATTCACATTCCGTGCTATCACATTGGGAAAATGGCCGTGGTGAGAGTATTTATACCTCAGAGATGACAATCACTACAGATTGGTCCCTCCAGCCCCCCAAAATCCTCCTTTCGCACCCCTCTGCCCACCTCCCTCACCCCTGCCCTGCTCCAGATCAACACACCACTACATTTGGTACACTGTGCCTCTGGTTTGGGTTATAGTTTATACAGAGGTGGATACCTGACTCCAGCTGAAATCAATCAGTTCTTTTCCTATAACTTGTGAAACTGGAATTGAAAATAAAAGCCAATTTCTCTTCAGTGGCTGAAATAGTAATAAGCAAATCAGGAGATATTGGAGAGAAAGGAAGAATGCTTATTACTATTTAGATCAGAAAACCAAAGACAAAGGGCCTACAAAGAGAGAGAGAATTATAAAATAGATGTACAGAGGTGAGGAGAAATGAGAGATGGTGAGATGATTTAGGGGTATATAAGTCCTTCTTCTACTTATTCCTTGAAAACATCTGCATTTCTATCCACGAGTTCCATTAAATACTTCATTTTCATTATAACAAATTATTCTTTGTGCTAATTTAATTTAGATAAGATTTCTGACCTTGGCAATCTAGAAGATTCCTAATATGTGGAACCTCAAATATTTGCTGATTTAATCTGAAGACTTCTCAAATCCTCTCATTTAGTATGTATATATTTCAAAAGCATAATTTTCACAATAAGAGTTAAACCTCAAAGTACCTTTTGAAATTAACTTAAAACATACACACACACATAACTTGAGAGGAAGAGAACAAATGAATTAAATGCTCAGCAGAATTAAATTTGTGTGCCTGCCTTATACCAGGTGATCAATAAATATGATAATTTCTTCAATTAAGTCCATGTGTAGTGTTAAATGGTGTCATATGGACCAAGCTCTTCACTTAAAAACCAAGGAACAAAAATGTTAGAAAACAAAATAAGAATTTGGGTAGCTGGCTTGGTCATTACAACTTGCACAAATATTCTACTAGCCCATTGAAAATGAATCTGATTAAAGAAATTCAGTAAATAAAAGAAAAGTTCATGTTTTGTCCCAGGATCACCATGCTTGTTTGGATCCTGAAGAGCAAGGGGACGAGCCAGGAGCTCTGAGAGCTGAGTTCTGGTCCCAGCCCTATCTTTGGTCAATTGTATAATCATGAAAAATTGCCTCACCTTTCTAAGCTTCCACTTCCTCGTCTGTAAAATGAAGATAATAACAGCATTTATCCACTGGGCTATAAGGAAACGTCAGACAGTTCATGGAAAGCTCTTGGCACAGAGTGTAAACAGGCAATAAATGCAATCTATCATAATAATGATATCATTACATTATTGTTTCTATTATTATTATTATCATAATGGAGGTTATTATTATTATAATAATAAGGTTTCTTGTAAGAACCTTTAACTAGTCTCCTTAGATCCAACCTCACCCACTTCAACTACCCAAACCCTCTTAAACACCATTTCCAAGTTAATATTCTCATGATTTTCCTTCAGCCTTTCCTTCACTGTCCAATTCTGAAATCTGTAATGAGTCAAAATTATTCATTGAATAAACTATAATCCCCTAGCCTGGCATCCAACGTCTTCAATGTGTAGCCTTAAACTGCCATTCCGGAATTGTTACTATCAGTCTGTGTACCTTATGTATAGTCCTTCTCTATTTGCCCTTAGTGTCTGTCTGCCTCCATATTTTGCTCATTCTCACCTTTTCATCAGACATGCAACCATCCTCACAACGCCTGATTTACCTGTTGAAATGTTGCCTGTATTAGTTTTCTATTGCTGCCGGAAAAAACTATCACAAATGTCGTGGTTTAAACACAAATTTATTATCTTATAGTTCTGTACGTTAGAAGTCTGATACAGTCTCAACTGGGCTAAAATCACAGTGTCGACACAACTGTGTCCTCTTTTGGAGGCTCTAAAGGAAAGTCCACTTTCTTGCCTATTCCATTGTCTAGAAACCTCCTGCATTCCTTGGCTTGTGGTCCACTTTTTCTGTCTTCAAAGGCAGCAATGTTATATCTCTCTGACTACTTCTATCTCCCATTGTCACATCACTTTCTGACTACACACAGCCTCTTCCCATCTCAAGGTCCCTTAACATTAATCACAACGTCAAATTCCCTTTTGCCAGGTAAGGTAACATATTCACAAGTTCAGGGCATTAAGAAATGGACATCTTTTAGGTGTGTGAAAGTGGGCGCAGCTGGGTGGAGGGGAGCAGAATTATTCTGCCTACCATACTTCCCATTCATTTTTAACCTTGGCATTCTAACATACAGGTAGTGGAATGGTAATTGGCAATTAGGTTTAGAGGGTAATTTCAAACATATTAAATTTATGCATTTTCTTTGATTCCATGTAACTCCACATCTATGAAATCTATGCCACAGAAATACTTACACATTTATTCATTCAAAAATCCTTATCAAAAGTATATGATACCCCAGGTATTTTTCTAGTTTCTAGGAATAAAGAGAAAGCACTTGGTCTCAAGCCACTAGTGGAAGAAAGCAAAAAAATAAATAAATATGCATTATGCTAAATGGTGATAGATGCTGGTTTTGGTTGATCAGACCAAAATCTTTAGAGTTTTTCTTAATTCCTCTCTTTTCCATACATACATATCTAATTCATCAGCAAATCTTACTGACTCTATCTTCAAAATACGTAAGAATTCAACCACTTTATTGTGCACAAATATGCATCTACAAAAATGTTTCCCAAGGTACATCAGGACATTATTACTAGATGAAGAGAGATCAAGTAATGAGTAGGAAACAAAGAAACAGATATCTACTCTGATATCCTATATATCTAACATGTATCTAACACAAACTCTAGCCAAGTAATCAGCAGTTATAACAACACACTGACATATCATGAAGTCTTCACAGCTATCTACCAAATTTTTATTATTGCATAAATATTTTTAAACCCTACCTGAAGATACATTCTACTATGGTGATATCTATTGGATAGAACATTAAATGGGTAATAAAAAGCAGTATATGGCCATGTACAAACCAATATAAGTAAAAGCTAGAATGATAATGTAGCATTAAGATGGCACCAAAGTAAAATCTCAGATTTCCTGGAACATAGTTGGTGGGCCAGGGGCTATTGTACGCAGATCCATGTCATAACCTCTTCTGTTCAAACAACATAATATTGAAAGTCATAAGAGTGCATAGTCCAGTAAATATGAATTAAATGCAAGTTAATCATATCAAGTGTGCCGTTAAACATTTCTGTGTTTGGACTTCCTCGGTGGCGCAGTGGTTAAGAATCCGCCTACCAATGGAGGGGACACGGGTTCGAGCCCTGGTCTAGGAAGATCCCACAGGCTGTGGAGCAACTAAGCCCGTGTGCCACAACTACTGAGCCTGTGCTCTAGAGCCCGAGAGCCACAACTACTCCAGCCCGCGTGCCTAGAGCCCGTACTCCGCAACAACAGAAGCCACCATAATGAGAAGCCCGTGCACTGCAGCGAAGAGTAGCCCCAGCTCGCCACAACTCGAGAAAGCACAGCAACGAAGACCCAACATAGCCAAAAATAAGTAAATAAATTTATTTTAAAAAAATCATTTCTGTGTTTAAAATTGTGCTGTGAATACAGGTCAGAACCACAAGCCACCATTTAGCCTCTGCTAATATGATTTTCTGCCTAAATGCTTGCTGCTATGATTCAAAACAGTATGTGTCATGAGGTAAAAGCAGGCTCTAATCTTTGGTCTATATTCCAAACAAAAGTGTGTTGACTTTCCTCAGAAGAACATCTTGCTTGAAGACTAATGAGAAGAGTAAACAAAAAAGAAGCTCTAAAAAAATTTTTTTAAGTCCTTGAATTTGTTTAATGACTAAACTATTATTATTCGGTCTTATTTGACTGTTTTCCTTTGCTTCTGCACTTTCTCACTTCTCTGATTAAACTTATTCTTTGGCTAAAGTTTCTCTATAGACAAAAGTGGGGGAAGGACCATAGGGTCCTGCTGTGTTTCAGTAGGGTACTTTATTTTAGTATAAGAGCCAGGTAATTAATATCCTTAATTGACAATTCAAATGGGCTTGAGAGTACAAAATATCTGGAATCTGTATTCTTGATCTTCCTTAATACCCGGATATAATAAGGATTAAGTAGTGGCTGCAAAGCACACCCGGGGCTTATAACAATTACTTGGATAGAAGATGAACTTCCGCTTGACTCAGTAGCTGAGAGTTGTTTACTATAATTTACTTATTTTATTCAAACCCTGTTTTGGCTGCCAATTGTTTGGTGTAAAATTATTTTTCTTTAATGACAATATTGCCAAGTGGATGGATTCAGAAATTTTAGTGACCAACACAATTTTAGCTTAAGAGCCAGTTTAAAAAATTGCACAAAGCTAAAGTACAGAATTTAAATGATTAAAGTAGTTGGATGAGGACCAAAATTTCCAAAGGGATTCCATATTGATTTCATTTTACTTAAAGCACATTTCAGAGCAAACAGGCATTGAAAGCAAATATATCTGCTGGACGGTAATTGCAGTTTTCTGCAGAGGTCATTGCTAGGCCCTCAGAGTCAACTGTTTATTTCGTCCTAGAATGAAATAAAGTAGAGTCCAAGGGCATAGGGAGCACCACCTTTGAAAGAGGGCTCTCTTTTATTACCCTCCTTCAAGCATCTTCTGTCTTCTCCTCAGAAACTCCCATGCCCCTTCCTGAGGCTTTTCTTCTGGGCAAAAGAACCCTTACTCCTTGCTTAACAGATATTGCCCAGAACCCTTACTCCTTGCTTAACAGAATAAAGCATCTGATAAACTATTTCCAACAAAATACTAGTGACAACTATATTAGCTTCATCCTCCTTTTTGACACAGCCAATTCCAATTTTAACCCACATGTCAGCATACCCAACCTCCAACGTAACCCTAGATCCCTCCTCCTAAAATCTGTGCATTCCTACGGTTAACCCTGTCATGTCTCTAATGGGTCTTGAATTTTTGTTCCCAAGAGTTCTTCAATATCACCTCCCATGACTGAGGTGTTCCTCATGTAGAACTTAAGTTTATTTCCTTGTGTTCTGCAAAAAGAAAAATAGTAAAAGAAAAAAACAGATAAATCATTTGTGTCATAGCCTTTTGTGAAGACCTGGAGACAATGTTGTATAGCAGCAACACACACAACCAATTCAATATTACGTCCCCCAGGAATTCCCTGGTGGTCCAATGGTTAGGACTCCGCACTTTCACTGCCGAGGATGCTGGTTCCATCCCTGGTCCTGGAACTAAGATCCCCGCAAGCAGCTCAGGGGGCCAAAAAAACAAAAAATTAGTCCACCAACTTTAAGAGAAGCATCCTCTACTGTTGCTCAGCTCCCTCTTTCCCTCTATTCAAACACCAGCATTTCAAAAATACCACCTCTGGCTTCCTTTTTTACATCCAAAGACTCATCCATATGCTATGATTAAACGTAGGTCATTTTGTCTGAATCTAATTTTTCTCCCCATCTCCCCAGTCTCTAAAGGCAAGGGAGTCGAATGGAGATTTATTTAGCCAATGAAAAGAATTGTGTCACACCCTCTACGTTGTAGAATGGGCTAGGGTTCATTTTTATTTTAAATAACTATTATTTCATTCTGTAACATTATACAGCCTTTCTTACTGGGTTAAGTGTTTCTCCACGTAATGCATTAAAACAATCTCTTTGGATCTCTCTTTCCAAGAGACTATGAGCTTTTCAAAGTCAGGAATCAAGTCTAATTGTTTCGTTTTTACTATTTATTATGAAAAATATTCTCATGAACTCCTGGTACTCATTACCCAGCTTCATCAATTATCAATTTATGGCCAGTCTGGCCGTTTATACCTTGCCTCCTTGCTGTCTCCAACATATAATTTTGAAGAAAATCCCAAATACCATAAAATTTTATCTGTAAAAATTTTTGTATGGATCCCTTAAAGATAAAGACTCTTTTAAAAACACATAATCATAATAGCACTATCACAAAAAAATATTAAAAGCAATTGTTTTATTTTACCACGATTTGTTTTCTAAGCCTCCCTTCTATTACACAACACCTGGCACACGGAATTGCCCAACCACTGTCTCCTGAACTACTAAACTTTCAGGAATCTTCATTTTGAAAAGGCAGTATTCAATCTCTCCTCTCCTCCCAACAAATTCTTCAAACTGCTCAAAACTCAGTTCAATATTACCTTATTTTTTTCAAAAATTATTTAACCTTTTAAGTAGATAATACATTTATATGATTCAAAATTAAATATATAAATATATATATAATTACCTTCTCTGTGAAAACTTCCCTAATTCTCCCAAACACAGTTAATCACTTCCTCTTGAAGGCTTTCATAATACACCATCCATCCCTTTAATATGAATCTAAATATTATTTATTATAAATATTCATTTAGTTGTCTGTGTTCCCAAATTTAGTCATCCCTTCAAGGCAGTAATTGAGCCTTGCTTATATCACAGTAACCTCAACGTCCAGAGTACCTGGTCATAAGAGGAATTTTATAAGTATTTGATGAAAAAAAGGAGGAAGAGAGGGAGTACACAAGAAGCTGGGGCTCAGTTATGTTCCCTGTAGTAGGAAGTCTACTGGAGCAATCCCATAGCCCCACATGAGACCCACTCCACTCTGAAGTAAACATATATGGACAGAGATGCTTGTTTCTTTTAGATACTTTCTATCTCTAGCATCTAGAATAGTGCCTAATAAAAGCTTAATACATATTTATTGAAATGAATGAAGAAAAGGCCTTTGCCCTACACAAAAGACTGATGAGTTGATATGCATTCTTTTTTTTTTTTTTTTTTTTTTTGCGGTACACAGGCCCCTCACTCCTGTGTCCTCTCCTGTTGCAGAGCACAGGCTCCGGACACACAGGCTCAGCGGCAATGGCTCACAGGCCCAGCCGCTCCACGGCATGTGGGATCTTCCTGGACCGGGGCACGAACCCGTGTCCCCTGCATCGGCAGGTGGACTCTCAACCACTGCGCCACCAGGGAAGCCCTGTCGTGCATTCTTAAGTTAAAATGCTTACTACATTAACATTTTTTAATGACTACCTTCTGTCACAAACGTTTTTGATAAATTAAGCATTTCTACAAGCACGTGTCACTTGTTTTCAAACCAGGATATCTTCCTCTCAGAAGAAGTATATACTATTTATTGCCTTAAAGGAATGCCTAACTAATAACCAGTGGCCTCCTAGGAATTTTATTTCAGTGTAAAAGCCACCAATGTAATCAGTGCCTTCAGGTGCCAAATCCAAAGGCATAGATATTTCTGATCTTTATGCAAATGGCGACTCAACAAACAGATTTTTTTTTTTTTTTTTTTTGGTAGCACCCGGGCTCAGGAGTTGTGTCTCGTAGGCTCCAGAGCACAGGCTCAGCAGTTGTGGTGCACAGGTCTAGCTGCTCCGTGGCATGTGGAATCTTCCTGGACCAGGGCTCGAACACGTGTCCCCTGCATTGGCAGGTGGATTTTCAACGAGTGCACCACCAGGGAAGTCCCAACAAACAGCATTTTTATTCCCTCCTTCAGGGGAACTGGATCCATCATCCAGATCTGGCAGGGAGGGCAAGCAGGTGGTAGCCAGATCTGGATAATTTAATTTACTGAGAAGGAAATTATATTCTCCTTATCCTTGGTTCAGGAGCTCAGTTTGATTTACTCTGACCTGGAGATATTATTTGTATACTTGTTTGGTTGGCAATGAGCTTCGGACAATTGAGTCAGAAACCTCTAATAAATGCTATGGGTTTCCTTCATCCTGGAATCAGCTTGAACAGGCAGTCAAAGGCAAATCACCCCTTTACCTTATATATATATATATATATATATATATATATACACACACACATTTATTTATTTATTTTTGGCTGCGTTGGGTCTTTGTTGCTGTGCGGAGGCTTTCTCTAGTTGCAGCGAGCGGGAGCTACCCTTCATTGCAGTGCGCGGGCTTCTCATTGCGGTGGCTTCTCTTGTTGCGGAGCACGGGCTCTAGGTACGTGAGCTTCAGTAGCTGTGGCCCGTTGGCTCAGTAGTTGTGGCTCACTGGCTCTAGAGCACAGGCTCAGTAGTTGTGGCACACGGGCTTAGTTGCTCCGTGGCATGTGGGATCTTCCCAGGCCAGGGCTCGAACCTATGTCCCCTGCATTGGCAGGCGGATTCTTCACCACTGTGCCACCAGGGAAGTCCCGAAAGCATTAATTAAAGTTTTATTTATAATAGCCCCAAACTGTAAACAATCCAACAAATAAATAGATAAATAAATTGATGTATTTCTTTACAATTGAATGCTCCTCAGCAATAAAAAAGAATAACCATTGATACACACTAAAATGTGAGTTAGTCTCAAAATAATCATGCCAAGCAAAAGAAGCCAAACAAAAAGTACACCTGTCCACTTATATAAAAGTCTAAAAAATGCAAAGTAAACTGTAGAGACAGAGAACAGACCAGCAGTTATTTGGGGAAGGGGAAAAGAAAAGAGGAAAGGGGAGGAATTACAAAGGAACACAGGAAATTTGAGGGAGTGATAGGTACATTCATTATGTTAATTGCAGTGACAGTTTTATAGGTGTCAAAACAGGTCAAATTGTACACTCTAGATATACATGGTTTATTGTTAAGTTCAATTATACCGCAATAGAGCCATTAAAACAACATATCTCTTTAGGGATAGGGGACAAATATTAATCATATTTGTATCCCTGAGTTCTGGATGCTGTTCTAGTACATCATAAGTACACAACAGCACAACAAGAAGTAGCAGTTAGTAAATGAGATAAGAAGAAGATGGTGTCCAATGACTGCGGTCATGTAGGTTGACTTTGGACAAGTAAATTCATTATATCTTAGTTTCTGCAAGTGATTGCATAATATTTATGCTGAAGCCTGAATCATGGGAATATTTTTGTTTTTTAATAAATGTTTATAAAGGACTTAACATCATAAGTATAAATGTAATTCTTTGGGTGAAATTTTAATACATGATTTTCTGTAGTTAGCTTCAAATATCCACTGCCTTTTGACACACTCTTTATTTAGAGCAAAAGGAAAAAAAAAAAAAAACAATAGTCTGTCATTTGCAAAGTAAGAAAAGAAAGAAGAAAAGTAAAATTATTTTATCTTCAATTAAAGCACAATAGAAAGTAAAGAGTTCAAGCCCCATTAAAAATATTTGGCAATAGATACAATACTGAACAATTCTGTCACTTTACAGCATAAAAAGAAATAACTATGAAATATAATATATCCATTTAATCTGGGTTAAAAATTTATAATAAAAATATAGATTGTCAATATGCTGAAATTCGCTCTTTGGCACCTCCATCTTAAAAAATCATCTCACTCTATAAGTCTATCTATATCTACGGTTATTGTTGAATCTGAATATAGAATTGGACAGAAAATCTCTGCCAAGGCATTCATCACCCAATAGGAAAACGAAAAAGAGAGAAAGTTGGTAAAAAAAAGAAATACAAATGACTCTTAAATATATGAAAGATGTTCACTAAGTGCAAGTTAAAACTATAATGAGATATCATTTTTCATCTATCAGATTGGCAAAGATCAAATATTGATAAATTCCTGTGTTGGCAAGTGTTAGGGAAGGAAGCACTTTTATTCTTTGCTGGTGGGAATGCAAACAGACACACAACATCCATGGAAGACAATTGGGCAATATCTTTCAAAATTAAAAAGTAAATATCATTTAGCCCAGCAAACATATCTCCTGCTGAGTGTAGTACTTCAAAATGGTGTTCACTGGGAATAAATGCCAGTAATGCAAATGTCCTTTTTCTTAATATAATATTTTCTATTAACATAATTATATGAATATAAGAGAGATCATCTAATATAAAATTTGAACTATGGTATAGATTGCTGAGATTACAGTTTCCACATCATATTTTTTCTCATTTAGTCTATAAATTTTCATCAAATGTGTCCAATGCTTTTTTCTTAAATGACCTAGCAGTCCTATCTGAAAAACAGAGACAATACATAGCCATGACTACACGATATTGGACCCAAAATGTCTTATTTATGTTTATTCCTTATCTTATTCATGCACAGGCACAACACATCTGAGGATTTCATTACAGATGTGTTAAATTAATATGGAGGCTAAGAAAGAGTAAAGAACTGATACTAATGGCAAGGAAATTTTAATCTCATGACATCAGTGATTTTACATAGGGGTAAGAGGGGTCTCTTTTTGATTCAGAGTCCAAGCAGTATTTACCAAAGCAAACTTAAAATAAACCCCCCCAAAACACAGCAAATGGAGCAGAAAACTGTAACATCAGGAAGTCATTTTTTATATATAATGTAAATAAATAGTCAGCCAGTGGTTTGCTGAACATCTTAGAAGTAAACATATCCTTTTATAAAATGCTATTAATAAAGGCTTGATACTTAGACTGCACTTTGAGTAGTGCATAATCAAAGAACGGCTTTGTAATGAGAGCCCTAAAAGAGGAAACTGACATATATTATGTGGGACAAGACCCACATGAGACATACAGAACAAAATAAAGATAGGACTAGAATGGAAACTATTTCTCTGCTACAATAGATATGATGTCACTAGATTCTTAGCAAAGGAAATTGGGGATTATTTCTGAAACCATTGGGAATCCTTTAAAATCTGTTATACATAAATACGTGAGGTAAAACATTTCTTATTACAAAGTTTGGGTTTATTTATGCCCAACAACTCATTTTATTATCCTTATCATGTACCCAGTTGGAGATATCAAAGTAGTGCAAGACTTCTGTCTATGGAGTTGCAGTCTGGGAATAGCCTGCCTTGCAGAATTCTCTTGTAATGAAGCCTATTTCAATCTTGAAGGGCAACACGTTATACTAATTTAGATTTTTCCAAAGTGTATTCTTTGAAAAATTAGACATAACTGATGCTCCTTAGTTTGCAGGGTAAAGGGTGAAGGGTGAAAGGAGAAGATGTAGTGTGATTTCCATGGTTCGAAATGCTTACTATTAGACCTCTCTTGGAAATCAATAAAACACATTTACTTATTAAAGATGAAAAATTGTTGCAGTAAAGAACTCTCTTTAGGACTTCCCTGCTGATGCAGTGGTTAAGAATCCACCTGCCAATGCAGGGGACACGGGTTCAATCTCTGGTCCAGGAAGATCCCACATGCCTCGGAGCAGCTAAGCCCGTGCGCCACAACTACTGAGCCTGCACTCTAGAGCCCGCGAGCCACAACTACTGAAGCCCGCGTGCCTAGAGCCCGTGCTCCTCAACAAGAGAAGCCACCGCAATGAGAAGCCTGCGCACCGCAACGAAGAGTAGCCCCTGCTCGCCGCAACTAGAGAAAGCCCACGCGCAGCAATGAAGACCCAATGCAGCCAAAAATAAATAAATAAATAATAATTAAAAAAAAAAAAAAGAAACCTCTTTAACTTTATTTCTCAAATTAACTTGATCAAGGAAAGCTTTTCTCACATAATATTAAATAACACACTGAAGATGTAATATTTCACAGAACAAGCTTTGGAAGAACACACTACTTGGTGATAGAGATAAGGAGCAAGGTGCCTAGATTGTAACCAGACCCATATACAGAAACTATTTTCTCCCACCCCATATTATAAACCTATTAAAGACATAGACTGATGGTTTAATAACTAAAATCCAAGAACAGGAGTATAATTTGAAACATCTTGGCTAGAATGACTTCTTGGGGAGTCTATCTTCAAAAGTTTAGTCAGGGAGCAACACTGCTGAATTATATTGCTAAACAAATGGAAGGAATATGGAAGAATGTAATGGTCATAAAAAGGGAATGAGTCATGAAACATCTATGTGGTTTAAGAAAACACAATCTCACTAAGAAGGCTTTAGAGGGAAAGAAGTTGTCCAAAACCCCAACAGGAAGTTTCCTGAGATAAGAAAAGGTATAAAAGTCAAGAATTATGGGTAGGGGATCACTGGAGAAATTAATTCCATCTTACCAATATAGATTGAGAAACTGATCTTACGTCCAAATTTACACCTGTTATCTCAGCATAACAGCTGATAGTATCCACTTTTACTCTTAAAAAGTGTTTCAATTTGGATAATAAATTATATGGGACCTCCTATCTATTGAACACCTACCATGTGCCGTGTGTACTAAGCAGTAACCAAAATTTCTTTTGATACGGTATGTGCCTTGCCATCAAAAAGTGAACAATCTCATTATAGAGGCAAGAATAGTATGTCTGAAACAATCTGAAAACAATGAAAGGTTTTCTAGTTTAAGGTTAATATCTAGTATAGCAAATAAATTGCAGAAGAAAGCAGCCAGGGGAGAGGGTAGAATGCAGCAGAAGTGCTGGGGAAGATAGATGGATAAGCTTATACCTAGAACCCAAACTTGAATCACTGTGTCCTTGAGTGGGACAAGGGTGCAGACAGACATGACTGACTGACTCTAGCCGGGGACCTTCAGGCTGCCTCTCCTGCTGCAAGGGAACTAGGACTACATTCCTCGAAGAAGTTTCCATTTTTTAAACCACTTTCTTCAGATTAGAATGTCAGATAGTGCTTCCATATCAAATGTACTACCCCAAGTACAAATCAGGACTCTGTTCCCCATCTTTTTAAGACTGCAAATATACCAAATTTTGAATTTTATTACTTTCCAGAAAAGGGCAGGTTTTTGACATCCAGAAACCAAATTATAGGACCGTTTTGCCCCCAGAACCCTTTGCATGACTAGGGGAGCCTCTGGATCTTGGCCTCTGCTTCATTTTTCACCATTTTAGCAGTCACTTGCTGAATATCAGCTCCTATGTTCAATTTGCTCCCAATGTTCTCTGGGGTTAAACTATGCTAGTTTTCTAAAAACTAATTCACTTTACCAAGTCTTTCTTCTGAGCAGAGTCAGTTTTGTGCTCATAAAAGCAATCTTTACTTAACATTCTGTGAAATTTGGTGGCCTAGGAAGATGACACATGCCAAGTATGGCACAGAACCCAACAGTCTGTTTTCACAGGGAAAGGAGATGAATGATGCGATGCAATCGTCCCCCTGCGAGCAGCAGACCTAATAAGAAAACAAGCCTTTCATGTGGAGGCTTCATAATGCTTTTCACTGAGTTCACACAGCAACTTCAAAGCCCTTCTCTGTCAAGAGTAATTATCTCCAATTTACAAAGCAGCACACAGTCTTTTCACAGATCACACAGTCCCCTTCAGATCTGAAGCTGTCTGGATGTGGACTCTGGATAGCACGTCATTTCTTGTACAGGAAGCAAGAGCCTCCTGATTCAGCCAAGAGGCTGAGAGAAGAAGGGGAACACCTCTAATTAAAGACTTCCCAAAGAGCTATGTCCTTTGTGCTGGCAGGCTGCTCACAGGGGTCCAAGAGCCCAAGTCAGCACAACCTGAAATTAAAAGACAGCCCTAATACTCGGATCACTCAAATAGGATCCTAGTGTATGGGGCACCTCTCATGAACAAGTCAATCCCAGTGTTATATAAGACAGAGTAAACTAATAAAATGGACAAAACAGTGACTTGTGCAACCTTCGCTTAGTCCCTACAGCACTACTGTGAAACAAACCACATGGCTCTTCACACAATCAACTTCTGGCTGTAAAACAGAATAAAATTCACATTTTATTCAGAGCAGTTGATATTTCTTCAACATAAGATATTTTTTTAAAGAATGAATGATAAAATATAAAAGGATTTCTAGGATCCTGTCTCATCCTAATATGCAATCTTTTACATAAGAATTTTTATCTTTTTGTGCATCTTGCTAAAAGGTATGAAAAGTGCATGGTGGCTCTTAACAATTGTAAATCGACTTTCCTAGGATTTCTAGCTTTCATTTTTAATTAACTAATGTAACCTTACAGCTAAATTCTAGGAATAATTGCTAAATTTCTACCACCATTTCTTTTAGATGGGACTGATTTGAAACCAGCAAGAATTGACTTTACACAGACCCTTTTCCCCAATAGATTGTTTTAATTAATTTTAATTTTTAATCGAAGTATTGCATTTACAATTGTTTGGGGGCTGTATACAAGACTAAAAGATTTGTAACAACAAAAGACTCATAATAACAGCAACCAAAAAATTAAATAAATAACAGTTCCACGTTCTCCTTGCCTGCCACTTTTCTTGTCCTGTTTACAGTTTTAACAGTTTCTTTAATATTTATTTTCAAGACCCTAAAAAGTGGGTATGTACAAATGTCTCTCAACTCATCAAATTTATTTACTAACTTTTCTAATACCATAAGTTATTTCACTCACCCTCTTCTCCTTCTATTTCTGCCAATATAATTATAATATTTTTTCTCTCTCTCCACCATATAAACCCAAATGCACAGTTTTCATTATTATAATTATTTAAATATTCATCACTGCTGTGTTTCCAGGAATTGATAATAGCCTCATTTTTAAAATTTCTTTTATCTCTAACACACTCCAGCAGCTCTACAAAATACCTTACAATACAGTTTTCAGTTCAATCAAACCTGCCAGATAAGTTCTCGATAAACTCACTCCAGCTGTCCCCTGACCTCCTGCTCCAATCTGGACTGACTGCTCTTTAGGCCATGCATTATCCTGGAAATTCCCTTTGCTGGCATCTTGAAAATTTTCTTCACCTCTCTTGTTTTGGACATGACGTTTCCTAAGTCCAAAATATTTTTTTTCTTAGTTTACTCACTTATTTTGTTGAAGATATACTTTTCAGTATCTTTCCGAGGAGAAAAAGGTTTGGGAGTTTACATGTCTGACGATATCACTGCTCCACTATAATACCTGATCAATATGTTGTTATATATAAAATATGTCTTTCAGCTTTTAAATTCCCATTGAGATGTCTGATGTTATTCCATTTTCTGTTGCTCTTCTTTGTAACTAAATTTTTCTCTCTAGAAAATTTTGGAAGGTTGTTTTTTTTTTTTCTGGTATTTTAATGCGTTGGAAAGAGTTTGTCATTTTTTGTGCTGGAAATTTAGTTGGCTTTTTCAATGTAGAATCACAAGTGTTTCAACTCTGGGTAATTTTCCAGTAATATTGAATTGATAATTGTTTCCTTTCTGTTTATTCTCTCCCTGCTGGAATTTATGTTAGTAGGATGTTGGACTTTCAGAAATAAGGTTATCTTTATTTTCTTATCTTTCTCTTCTATTATCTATTTCTTTGTCTTTTCATTTTTCTAGGGATTTTCTTAACTTTATCTGTTGACCCTTCTTTTGAATTTGTTTTTATGTGGCTATCATAGTTTTAATTTCGTGAAGTTCTTTCATAATGTGATTATTCCTTTTAATTGTATCCTGTTCTTGACTGATGGATGTCATACTTTTATTATCTCTGGAAAAATAATGACTTTAATTTCTTTGTTTTCTTCTGCTCTCTGAATCATCTCCCCTTCCCCTTCTTTACTCTGTTTGTTTGTTTGTTTTGATGTCTCATGCTAAAGGCTTTATTCACATATCTAGTGCTCCTTAGCTATCATTTTAGGATCAGCAAACTATGACCCTAGGGCTAAATCCACTCACTACCTGTTTTTGTGAAACCTTGGTTTCACTTTCTCCAGAGGTTAATCTCCAGGCTCCAGTAGGAGTGAAGAGGGGTAGTAACCTAAATAGCCAGAATGGGGGTGGAGACAAGGTAAACTAACGGCTTCTTTTACAGACTGTTAAATAACCCCCCAATTTGGGGTCCCTTTACATACCATTTTATGCCTTCATTATGGATCACCTGATATCTCCAATTTCTGATATTTTCCAAGGTTCTATCAATACAAGGCAAATTAACTTGCTTGTCCAAAAGGAAATTTCTGTCCACTGTGGAAGTGAGACATTCACCCAATACACAAACTCTTGGTTTTTGGAGAGCCTGAGGAAATGTCACCTATACAACCAAAAGCTGGCTTATGTGCTAAGATCACTATCTTGAGGAACGCAACTCAGGATCAATACATTCCATGATGCAAAGATTTCCTAGAGGCATAATTGTATGCTGCAGAAGAGCCCTATAAAGAAGAGTTAAGGACAGAGAAATAAAAATCGAAAGGTAGGGTTTCCCTGGTGGTGCAGTGGTTGAGAGTCCGCCTGCCGATGCAGGGGACACGTGTTCGTGCCCCGGTCCGGGAAGATACCACATGCCGCGGAGCGGCTGGGCCCGTGAGCCATGGCCGCTGAGCCTGCGGGTCCGGAGCCTGTGCTCTGCAACGGGAGAGGCCACAGCAGTGAGAGGCCCGCATACCGCAAAAAAAAAAAAAAAAAAAAAATTGAAAGGTAACCAGAATGAAGCCATCTGGTAGTGATGTTGTCAAATATAATCTAGAGTCTAATCGGATATCTGCTTAATGACCTTTGAGATTTCAAGGGAACGTTTTTCTGCCACTGACTCAAGGATGTCATTAACCACATTGCAAGTAGCCCAGAGTATGACCAGAGGAATGATTTTCTAGTTAAGCAGAGACCTCTTGAGCTTTCACACTAAATTAGACTGATACTAGAGAGGCTATGGTAATGGAAATCTTTGAAAATAGAACATCTAATCCAATTCTTCCAAGACTGACTTACACTTAAATCTCATGTTCTAATCTGAAAACTACTCTGAGCTCTGAAATGTTGGCTTCACAGCATATAAAGTATTTTGCCGTAATTTTAATTCCAGCTAATCCTGAGATAGAGGATAAAGAGAAACAGAGACAGAGAATAATATAATTTAATAAAAGATGCCTCATGAAATGGAGCAATCATAGACCTCCATTCAAAGACGATTTATTTTTTTTAATTTCTAAGTACATAATAAAAGAAAGAGACAAGGCCCTTGTTCACATGCAGCCTACAGCCTGGTATAAAGATATACGATGCTGGGGCTTCCCTGGTGGCACAGTGGTTGAGAGTCCGCCTGCCGATGCAGGGGACACGGGTTCACGCCCCGGTCCGGGAAGATCCCACGTGCCACGGAGCGGCTGCGTCCGTGAGCCATGGCCACTGGGCCTGCGCGTCCAGAGCCTGTGCTCCGCAGCGGGAGAGGCCGCAACGGTGAGAGGCCCGTGTACCGCAAAAAAAAAAAAAAAAAAAGATAATACGATGCCTAGGTCAAAAATATGGGCTCACAGAGGAGAGAAATTATTTCCAGCTAAAAAGAACAGGGATGGCTTTATGGGGAGATGATTTGAGCTGGCTTGTAAAGGATGGGTTAGATTTTGACAGATGGTAGTAAAAACAAGGGACAGAAATTCTGATTCAAAGAAAAGCAATGCTTCTCGCAGCTCAGGAGACGTTTCAATTTTAAGGCTGTCAATGTACTAAAAAGTAAAGAAATGAAAAAATATAAGGTTATAAAAACATGGCATATTTTAAACATTCAATCCCGTGTATGTGTTTCTGTTTCATTTTGAGGTAATATTATAAAGTCTAAATTTAAGACCATTTTTTTAATGAAATCCGCAGGACAAATGGTCTTTTGGGGCTTCCCACCATCAATTACCCCAGATAAACTCTGGGATATAAAAGCAAAGGGAGGGAATTCCTTGGCAGTCCAGTGTTTGGGACTCCGCGCTTTCACTGCCAAAGGCTTGGTTTCCATATCTGGTTGGGGAGCTAGGATTCCTGCAAGCCACGTGGCGCGGCAAAAAAACAACAACAAAAAAAAAAAAACAAAAAAAACCCACAAAACTCAAAGGGAGACAAAACTACAAAGTATATTCTGAGGAAATAAATGTGATCCTGATTACATAAATATACAAGACAGGTTAGGTGGGTTTTTCCTCCTACATCTTTAAGAAATATTTAACGACATTTTTTCAGGATAAAGAAAGCACAAGAAATATGATTTCTTTTAATGGCTTAAAAGCATTTATCTATCTCCTTCAAGTATCACTCCCCTTGTCAGCTGCAGTAATAATGTACCTTTTTTTTTTTTTTTTTTTTTTTGTGGTACGCGGGCCCGTTACAGAGCACAGGCTCCGGACGCACAGGCCCAGCAGCCATGGCTCACGGGCCTAGCCGCTCCGCGGCATGTGGGATCTTCCCGGACCAGGGCACGAACCCGTGTCCCCTGCATCAGCAGGCGGACCCTCAATCACTGCGCCACCAGGGAAGCCCCAATAATGTACCTTTTTAGTGAACTGTCTTATAGATTTTCTTCCACATCAGTTTTGATTCTCCAGCAAAAGGAAATATCATCAAAGTATAACATGACTTTTGTTGAAGTGGCAGCCAACTTTCATGGCATAAACACCAGGTGATCTCTTCACCAAGGGTCAGATCAACAAAAGAAGAAATTGTCCTCTGAGGAAAAGAAGCTCATCTCCAACAACAAAAACATCCAATAAAAATCAACGTCAATGCCAAAACTCACAAGCTCATAAAATCACTATTTCATGTTTTATAAATGCCTTTGTTTTATGCGCTACCTTTCACACAAAGCTCACTCACTTCCCCCGGCTTTTTTCCTATAAGTATTTTCTCAGGATTAATCATAACATTGTAGATAGAGTTGTTGAACAAATCAAAGTTTATCAGGCAGAGAAATTAGCACATCTATAATTATTTCTCTAGAACTTAGAAGAGAATGGGTTAAAAACACCAGGCAAGAAACTGTCAAAGGAACTGGAAGTGGGAAAGGGCCTGCAAAGTCACAACAAATAAGCTCTGAAATATATCAGATGAAGATTTTCCAGGAGAAAAACAAATAAAAATTGAGAGCCATGAGGCCTACCTGAATGTAACCAGGGCATCATTTGAAAGTAGAGGTGAAGAAATTACAAATAGTCTTTATTTTTTTAGCTTAAATATTTATTTAAGTATTATCTTTTTAAGTAGTGCAAAATGAATTTGTTATTTATTAGGTTTATAGACAATGCACACTTAGTGGTTGATTTTTCACAATATTTTTCTCCATTGATGGAGTGAATGTAGAAAGATGGTACTAGAGTCATTGCTGATGATCCCTAATCCAAGTAAGTGTTTTTTCATAAATAGAATTTAAATTACATATTTACTTTATATTAGTCTCTTTTTGGGAGCTTACCTGTTAGGCCTGCCTCTGTCGGAAAGAAACATTTATTCACTGTACCTCTTCAGTGTATCTAAGAAGCCCTACCATGGCCAGAGATGGCACCTGATAGATTCCAGAGGAAGATATGTATGACTCAGAGGATGCCCTAGACAACTCCCTTCATGATTGTGATATATTAATTGCAAAAAGGTCTCCCATGATTTACCTCTTTCTAGTATCCATACTCTTTGCAATGTGACTTTTAACTCCTCCCATAAAGAGGTGGGGTCTATTTCCCCACTCCTTGAATCTGGGCTAGCCTTGTGACTTGCTTTGGCCAATAGAATGCAGTGGAAGCAATGCCATGCAAGTTCAAGGCCAAGATCTCAAGAGACATTGCACGTTTCCATTCTCATCTAGAATTCTGCCACTGCCATGTTAGCAAGCCTGAGCTAGCCTTTTGAAGGATAAGAGTCATTTGGGGAAGGTAGAACTAATGCTGGATAGAAAATAAAACAGAAATATCCACAATATTGATAAAATTTGGGTTTGAGGAAACAAAATCAAGAATTAAAGAAAAGTAAAGAACATATAACATATATATCTTTTCTTGCAGTTACAAATCATCCTCTTTGACATTTTTATTTTGAGAGAATTTTTACAAAGGAGATTAATATTTGCAATAATTATTTTTTAATCAATTTTGTAGACTTTGTAAATATTATACTTTATGGATTGTTTTTCCCCTTTTATATAGCAAATATTATTCCCTAAAGTCAATTGTCTGGGAGAAAAATTAAAAGAAGGAAGAAGGCAGAAAGAAAAAATGTTTCCTAAAATAATCTCTCCTGGCAACTGAGGATATACTTATCTAGAAACAAATTTACTGACCATAAAATCTTGTTGTATGTATTTGCTGAGAACTTTAGTGAAACACATTCATCAGTGGATTGCTCTGTCTGAAGTTGGGGGCTTTTTGGTTGGCGAGTGCCCTCAACCTTCTATGAGCCAACTGTAGTTTGCTATTTCTAGTACTACTAAGACTACCTACACCAGACCAGATGTTCTTAAAGATTTACCAAAGATTATTGATATAAGTTTTTTGGAAAACAAAGAATGAGGAAAACACATTATCACAATTTCTGGCAACTCTAAAACATTACCAGTTTGAAAAAGTGAAAAATCAGAAGAGAGACGGATTTTGAAGTGTCTTTTGCAATAGCAAAGCAAAAATGCAGCCAAATTTGGTTATAACTGATTTGGGGCATGGAGAGACAAGATAAATACTTCTCTCCTATAGATTTTCTCTGAGACTGGGAGTAAAAAAATCACCTGACATCACTGCATACATGGGCTATCCACACAAGAGCGTGGATTAGGCTGGAGCCAGGAAATGGGTTCTGGGCTTGGATCCACTGTAATTGGCTGTGTGACCTCTTTCAAGTTCCTTCTCAATACCACAGAGACAATAAAAGTGTTCTTTCAATAATGAGTTCTTATTTCCATTTTTGAAAACAACAGTATAAGTCCAGTAATGACTGTTACTATTTAGGGAGTGCTTAATATGTCTCACACGGTGCTAAGCACTTTACAAGTACCCTACCTGTTACTGTTCAAAAT
The DNA here is from genome assembly GCF_003676395.1 of Aethalodelphis obliquidens. Taxonomy (NCBI): domain Eukaryota; kingdom Metazoa; phylum Chordata; class Mammalia; order Artiodactyla; family Delphinidae; genus Aethalodelphis; species Aethalodelphis obliquidens. Next base: position 7,629,603 of record NW_020837957.1, on the reverse strand, counting down.
AATCCAGAGAAGTAGGTGCCATTATTATCCCTGCTTTAGAGATGAGAAGACAAAGAGGAGATTAAGTAATTTGTCTAAAGTCACAGGAGAAGTAAAACCAGGATTCAAATTCAGGCCTTGTGGCTCCAGAGTCCATACTTGTAAACTACTCTATATTTGAAAAAAAGTATGATGTATTCTAGAGATAGTATGTGACTTCTAATATGAATTATATTTCACAGTATTACAAAACATGTGGTCTTGCAAGTTAAAATAATTATAGTTCATAATAATTGTATTGGAATTGTGCTAATTGGAATTAGCACAATTCTCCTGTTTTATATTTCAGATAATGCATTTTCCAGCAGATTGGTGGATGTGACAGTGGAGAGATGTCTGGATCTCAAGGTTCTAATTTTTTCTCTCCATATGTACTTGTTTCTTCCATGAATTTAGGAAATCTGGTCTCTGGCATCCAGGTTAGAGAGTTAAGCTTATTGTTTCAGACTAGTTATCTCCCACCAAAATGGGGATGCTTGTCTAAACCACACTGTTCCTTCCTGTCACCAGGTTAGATCCAGCTCAGTACAGGTCCTGGTTATTGTAGGTTTGAGGTATATGGAGGAATCCACCAAGGTCTGAGGAAGATCTAAAGACCCAGTCAACCTAGGCCATGACCTGGGAGTGGGAAGGAAGCAGTGTTATAGATCATCACCCCAACTTTAGTGAGGGATAACCAATCTGATTCAGCAACCTGAAGACCAGAAGCCAAACTAGCAAGTACATAAACAGGCCATAAATCTTTCCAGAAAAACCTGAAGATACAACACTGATCTCACCCATTAGTCAGAACCTTCAACCCTCTCCCAGCTGTTTCTTGACTTCTAGAATATTCCTATAAAGAGGAGGACATTCCAAGTGTGTAGAAGTATCTAGGGTTACTCTAGATGATGAACTCTCCCTCCTGCTCAGGGAAGAACTTTTACCTACAGGTGTAGGCTATTTTAAAAATTAGAAACCAAGGTGCTACATCTACAAACTTTCCCTGTCTTATTTTTATTATTAATTCTCACAAAATAAGAAAATATTAAAATTGGAAGGTTGTGGTGAGTAGAATAATGGTCTCCCAAAGATATCCCTGTCCTAATCCTCAGAACCCATGAATATGTGACCTTACATGGCAAACAGAACTTTGCTGACATGATTAAGGGCAAGGCTTGAGACAGGAGATTATCTTGGATTATCCAAGTGAGCTCAATCTAATCATATGAGTTCTTAAAAGTAGAGAATCTCCACCAACTGGGTCAGAGAGATGAGATGGAAAAGGAAGGAGAGATTCAAAGCATGAGGGAAACTCAACCCACTGTCTCTGACTTTGCAGATGGAGAAAAGGGGCCATGAGCCAAGGAATTTGAAGAAGCTAATAGCCCTCAGAGGACAGCCAGCAAAGAAATGGGGATCTGTGTTATAACTGCAAGGAACTGAATTCTCTAGTTGAGGAAGAAAATGAATTCTCCTCTAGATCCTCCAGAGAGGAACACAGTCTGGCTGATACTACTTTAATTTTAGTCCAGTGAGACCCATATAAGACTTCCAACCCTCAGAACTGTAAAATAATGAATTTGTATTGTGCAAGCTGCTAAATTTGTGGAAATTTGTTATGATAGTGATAGAAAACTAATACAAAAGGGATCTTAAAGATGTTTTGAAATCTATCCCTAATTTTGACCAGTGATAAAACTGAATTCTAGCTATGCCGTAGAATGTTCTTCCAGCCCTATCCATCTGGCTAACACCTACTTTGCCCTCTGGATTTAACGTGGATGACTTTACTTCCAGGAAGTTTTCCCTGGCCCTCCAGGACTGGATTAGGTGTCCTTGCCCTATGGATTCATAGCACCCCATGCATAACTTAGCACACTGTCTACCTCTCTGAACTCTCACTAAATTTTTGAGGTCCAAGACTTTGTTTTACTCAACATGCTGCTAGAGTATTCTGCTGAAAATGACCAAAGGGCAGCAAACAAATTGGTAACCTTGAAAGGAAGTATGGCTTGGCTATTAAGAGCATGGGCTTTAGAATCATACAAGCTAGGTTCATGTCCTGGCTCTAACATCTATTAGCTGTATGGCCTTAGACAGTTTCTTTAAAGTTTAATTTCCTTTACTGTTATTTCCTCATAAAAAGAAAGACAGTAATTGCACCTGCTCAAACAATTGTATGAGAATTCATTTAAATGATGCTTGTAAAAAGCCTGGCCATGTTCCTACTACATAAGAATAGCTAAAAAATTATTTCTCATTATTATTATTAGGTATCTGTGATGGTTAATGTTGTGTTAATTTGGCTGGGCCATGATGTCCAGATATTTGATCAAACATTATTCTGAATGTTTCTTTGAGGGTGTTTTGGATGAGATTAACATTTAAAGTGGTGTACTTTGTAAAGCAGATTGCTTTTTATGATGTGGGTGGGGTAGGCCTCATCCAATCAGTTGAAGGCCTGACTAGAACAAAAGACTGACCTCCTCTTAAAAAGAAGGAATTATCCAGATAATTTTGAAGGCAGATGGCCTTCAGAGTTGAACAGCAACATCAGCTTTCCCTGGGTCACATACACACACATACCCTATTGGTTTCTTTGGAGAACACTGAATAATACAATATCAAACCTGTAACCTGTAAATATGGTAATATTACATACAACATGTAAAAACAAAAATGTGAAGATGGGTAAGATTCCCATTACCCATTTTAAGTAAATTTTCCTCCATTTCAATATCATATGGGACTCTTTCAGTTGAGAGGAGTACCAGCAAGAAGACAACAAAAGAAAAGCTGGCTTAAAAAAAAAAAGAAAAAGAAAGAAAGGAAGGTAAAGAAGAAGGAGGAGGGGAGGGGGAGAAGGAGGGAGCGGAGGAAAAGAAATGTCTTAGCTCCTGTGACTGATATGTACAAGCATAGGTCTAGCCTCTGGGATAACTGGATCCACGTTTCAAGAATATCAGAGGCCCGGTTTCTGTCCATCTCTCAGAGATGCCTTCTCCATGGGGTTTCATTCTCAGATAGGTGTTCTCCTCGGAGTGGTGAAATGGCTATAGCAGCTCTACATGACACACTTTCAGGCTCAAGTCACAAGGGAATGAGAATGTATCTTTTCTGGTAATTCCCATAAAGATTCTGAGATTCATTCTAAGTGGTCTAGCTTAGATTGGGTGTTCATCTGGAACCATCAGTGTGGTCAAGAGACCAGATATGTGCATTGGTTTAGGTTAATTAATCTGTGCTCACTGCTAGAGCTCCTCACTAAACCACTAATCAATCATAGGGACAGGGAAGCTTTCTACAGAGTATATAGCACCTGAAGAAGGTTAGGTGGATGCCAGGTAGTCAACAACAAGCCGCTCCAATTGCTTAACAAAATCGCTCTTTACAATTTTGGTTATTTTGCCTTTTACAAATACTATTTGATTTCTGAGAATCAAAAACACAAGAGGATGCCTGGCATTAAATATTTTTTAAACATCCATGTTATAAATTCATCCAACATGGAAAACGTATAACAGTGAATTTCCTTTCTTGGCTCCTTTTTTTTTTTTTTGCGGTATGCGGGCCTCTCACTGTTGTGGCCTCTCCCGTTGCGGAGCACAGGCTGCGGACGCGCAGGCTCAGCGGCCATGGCTCACGGGCCCAGCTGCTCCGCAGCATGTGAGATCCTCCCGGACCAGGGCACGAACCCGTGTCCTCTGTATCGGCAGGCGGACTCTCAACCACTGCACCACCAGGGAAGCCCTCTTGGCTCCTTTAAAACAAGAACAATTTCAAACCTTTCCACCACATTACAATTATCATTGTTTCCTCTTGGTGGTGATTACTTCTAAGCTTGCTTTATATTTTCATAATATTCTGTTACCATTATTATTAGCTATCACATATGGGCCAGCCAGATTCTCTGGCATTTCTTTCTGCACTATTCAATATAAAAAACAAAGACAAAAACAACAAAATCCTCACACCGGTTGGATGAAGCAGATTGTCGCTGGATTAAAATGAAAACCCTCCTCCCTCCGACCTCCATAACCAGTCTGTTACTTGGGAACAACAGCAGTTTCTAAATCTAAACCACAACAGGAGTTGGATGGACAGTTTTTATCTGCCATGATTCCAATATGCAAAACACCGTCTGTATAACTTAGAGAAAGAACCCAAAGGCATACACACAGAAATTTTACAATGGTTATTATTGAGCCAAAGGGACAGCTAACAATGACTGAGCACCTACTGCATGTGTGCTTCACAAATATTATGTAACTTAATTCTCATAAGAACTCCATGAAGCAAACATTACTACTATCTCCATTTTACTGATGAGGACAGATATTGAATCTTAGACTATTTAAATAAGTTGCTCAAAACAAAGTCAAATAGCTGGTAAGCACCTGACCTGGGTTTTGAACTCAGAAAGTCTAATTTTTACTTTTCTGTAATGGAAGCCTGTTTTTAAAAATGTCCTTTTCCAATTCCCTAAATTTGCTAGAAAAAAATCATTTTTCCAAAAAAGAAAAAATAGTATAGAAGGAAGGAGGAAGAAAGGAAGGAAAGAAGTCAGGCAACAATTTTGTCATAGTGTAATAATCACATTATAGCCACAATAAATTTTTTAGACTAACTTGGAGGTTGTTAGATATTAATGGAAGAAATTTTCACATGTTGAGGTGTGGGGAAGTCATTCTGGCTTATATATGATTTAACTTGAATTTTATGCTAACTAAAACAGCCTGTTTGTGGCCTATCAAACATACATTTTACATCTGCTTTAATCATTAAAGAAAAGGGTGCATTGATCACAAATAAAGAATGTCCCTGTTAAAAATAAAGATTAAATGCCTCCAGTCCTGGGACACCAATGCCAGTAGTCCTTCGATAATAAGGCCGCTTTCCCAGGTGTCAAGGCCATACTGACTCATCCGGTACAGGCTGATCTGTTTGTTTGTTTGTTTTTGGAAACCTGACTCTTTGATGTTCTTTGTTGTGACAAGGTATAAAGCTGTGTGAAAACCATGCTTCTGTGGGGCAGTCCCTCAGACTTATCTAAGTGGCTGTCTCCCAGGCTATAGTCCTCAATTTGGTTCAAATAAAACTCTTTCTTATCCCTGTCATAGTTTGGTTATTGATTATCTGCATCAACAATGTAAAAGGATGAGGCATGACATTACTTTGCAGTGGGTGCTGTAATACCCATTGGACCCCCATTGCCAGCCCAGGGCTCCTATCCACCCTTCTCTAGAGAATTGCCTCAGCTGGGTGGAGCCACTTCACCAGGGAGGTTACCCACACACCCCCATCCCCACCACCTTCGCTGCCTCTCCCCCTCCCCACCCCACAACTAATGATTGACTAATACAAGACTATAAAAGTCCAGCCCGCTTGACCCACATCTACAGGGCATTTATTTCAGAGACCATCCCTTGAGAAGCAGGCCAAAGCTAGACTTTGCCAAACTTTTATTCAAAATAAAATGAGTTATGTGAATAAAATACATGTCCATCCTAGAGAGTCACATCCTATTCCCTTTCCCAACTAAACACTAATAACTAATAACAACCCTTGCAATATCAAGAGAGTAGTTTGCTAATCTGCTTATGAATTCTCTATGCTGGACTACGAATGGTGCACTGGAACAATGAAATGAAAGGTCAGAAGACCAGAGTTCTAGCCCTGGTTCTGCCAATTATTTTTATTAGCCATGTGATATGGAGTAGTCACTTAACCACTCTGAATCTTCCTTTCCTCTCTATAGAAGATGGACTTATACTTGTGCCTTCTAATTCAACAGGTAGGTGTGAGAACAGCTGAGCTAATAAATGAAAGAAAAAAACAAAAACAAACAAACAAACAAAAATAGGTCTGGACTTTTTTCTATTTGAAGAAACTGAGATATAAAGTATTGTAAAATTAGTAATGAACTCAGAAATCTTTAATTCCCCAGGGCTATGCTATATGTGTTCTGTTAGAGGCACACTACTCAAAAGATCAGGAATATTTGCAGTATCTGACCATTCTCACTGGAACAAATTTAGATTGATTTTGTGAGCAATAAGTCAATATTTAATCAAATGTGGTTATTAAGAAAAAGAAATACAGCAATCCTTTCTTCAATGAACCTTCAATTTCTATTCCAAGTCAATTACATTGCATAATTTTTTTTCTAAGTTTGGGACTTCCTCAGTGGTGCAGTGGTTAAGAATCTGCCTTCCAGTGCAGGGGACACAGGTTCAAGCCCTGGTCCAGGAAGATCCCACATGCTGCGGAGCAACTAAGCCTGTGCACTACAACTACTGAGCCTGCGCTCCAGAGCCCGCGAGCCACAACTACTGAACCTGTGAGCCACAGCTACTGAGCCCGTGTGCCACAACTACTGAAGCCCATGCGCCTAGAGCCTGTGCTCCGCAACAAGAGAAGCCACTGTGATGAGAAGCCCGCACACCGCAACGAAGAGTAGCCCGCACTCGCCACAACTAGAGAAAGCCTGCATGCAGCAATGAAGACCCAATGAGCCGAAATTAGATAAATAAATTATTTAAAAAAATTTTTTTTCTAAGTTTGTAGTTCTGTTATGAAGCAAATGGAATCAGGGTTTCTTTTGCTATGGAGATGAAAATTCTTTTTTTAATACTTATTTGTCTTTGGATAATTACTCAGAGAAGTTTTCTTATTTTTACTAATAAGACTTTTGTTATCCCTTGACGACTTTGGTTTAATCGTGTTTGCCATATTTCTTATTTCTTTTGATACTGGCCTCCTAAGACAGGTTTCTTATGAAGCACTTGTGTTACCTTTTGCGTTTTTCTAAACTGCATTACAAGCTTTATTTCCTTTTTCCTGAAACTTTCTTTAGGTCTACTTAAGTAATTAAGTGATCATATTATATTTACAAAAATACAGGGTGTTAGATTTCTGTTTTGTGTAAAATCAGTTTGTAGTTCCCAACTGTTTCCTGGCTCCTCTGTGGAATTCAGGTCATTTAAGGCTATGCTGTTGTTAAAAAGGATGTCAATTTTTTTTTTTTTAATTCCAGATTTCATTGTTACTTTCTTATTTACCCCTCACATCTCAGAGCTAGTAGTCTTTGGCACGATATTCCAAAATAAAGGACCACTTTATGCACCTTACCTATAATAGAACTCACTAAAAAACTAAAAGAAAATGTACAAGGTAGGACTGAATTTTGACTAATGTACCTTATAAAGCAACTCAGTGAAAAATAGTGTGCTGGAAGCCTGACCTCATCTAACTTGATCAGTATGTGGCTGTCCAGTTATGTTACCCTCTACAAAGCTAGATGTATTATGAAGTGGGAAGGGGTGCGGTGCAGTGTTTAAACACTGAATCATCATCTCGGTGTGAACTATGTTAATGGAGACATAGTTGCAGGTAACCAAAAGTGTAGATAAGCTTCTTAAACCCTAATAAACAAAACGGTGCCTTCTCAGGCAATAAGGGAAATTGCCTAGAACATGGTTGTGACAGTTAATTTTATCCACAAACTTGGCTGAGCTATAATGCCAACTGTTTGGTCAAATAAATATTCGTCCAGATGTTGCTGTGAAGATATGTTTTAGATGTGATTAACATTTAAATCAGTAGCCTTTGAGTAAAGGAGACTAGTCCCTATAAGGTGGGTAGGCCTCACTCAATCAGTTGAAGGCTAAGCAATTCTGCTTCAAAAACAGCAACACAGAAAATTTGTCTGAGATTCCAGTTTGCTGGCCTGCCCTGCAGATTTTGGTCTCAAGACTGCAGTAACTCTTAGGTGAATCTCCAGCCTGCCCCACACATTTCAGACTTACCAGCCCCCCACCATCACATGATCCAATTCCTTGAAATAAATTTCTTTCTCTCAGTCTCTCTCTTCACACACACACACACACACACACACACACCCTATTGGTTCTGTTTCTCTGGAGAATTCTGACTAATAAAATGGTAGTTACTTGCTGCTCAGCAGAAGCTCAGGCAATGGATAGACCATATATAAAAATAGACCTTTGACCTACCATCTGCAGCAAGCTCCCCAGAAAACCAACTCCTTATCTACAATAAATAACCCAGGAAGCCAGCTGCTATAAGTCAGATGTGTAGGAAATTTGATTGCTGCCTCTAGTGACAATCCAGGAAGCTAAACAGTAACTTCTGTAATAATCAGCCCCAAATGGTTAGGACTTGATTAATAACTGACAGCTTCCTTAATTTTTGTTCCTGCTTTTGACTGAGGACCAAACCTAGAAAACCAAATATGCTCCCCTACCCAATCACACAGGATCCCCACTTCAATTCAACCTGCCCACCGCTTCCCTAGGCCAACAGCCTCTAATCGGGGCATACTTGAAGACTTCTCTATTTACACTACAAAGCTTTTTCATTCTTCTGTCTGCCTTTGTTTTTCTTAGCTTTTTTTTTTTTTTAACATTTATGACAGTGATTTAATGTTATTCATTTAAAAGTCATCTAACAGTTTTAAATTCGGAAATTTTTGTTTCTCATCCACATTAACAGGCATTAAAATTTCTGCAATACCTATGCTCTGCCTTCCTTTGAGTCTGCCAAAAAACAAGTGACAGTAGCTGACTCCCTTGTAAGCTTAGAATAAATAGCCTTTTCTTTTCTTATTCAAATGGTCATTTGTTTATCCCTACAGCCTTAAGGTACAGAAATGGCAAGAAATCAAGTCTTCCAGAAACCACAGTGGGATATAACCAGTCTCAAAATGCTGCTACCTACAGAGACAGAATTTCCAGGGTCCATACACATAATTCAGAAATGCACAATACATAAGAATATGTATTTGTATGCATTCTCCTCCTACCCAGCACTATTATTAATCGAGTTCAATGATAGGCTCCCCCGCCCCAGCCATGCCCTTGGGCATGCAGGATCTTAGTTCCCCAAACAGGGATCAAACCATGCCCCCTGAAATGGAAGCATGGAGTCTTAACCACTGGACCACCAGGGAAGTCCCAATGATAGGATTTTTTAAAACTGAAACAAATGGTGATAGCAAATGTGACTGAAAGCCTTTAGTACAAACAATTTAAAAAATCCAATTATTTTCACTTACGACATAGTGACAATAACTTGCTGATTATGCTTCTAGCTATGAAAGTATTTCTTCCTTTAGCCTCAACAAATTTACTATTTCAGATGAAAATATAAGAAGTAATATTTCTCTATAAAAGTGGCTTTTGACCTGCCCCGTACAGATTTTATAACTAATGTGCAAACACTAAGATTTGAGCATGATAATTACACAATTGAATTTATAAAAATTAAGTGGCTGAGACCTCTAAGAGTTGGGAATTAAAAGGGCCCAGGAATACAATTTAATGTCACATAGTACAGAAATATCACAATGGGATACATTTGATAATTAGATTTATTTTTTAAAAAAATAGTAAGTACAACCTTAAATCAGTAAAATTTCACAGACTTTTACAGATATTTGATTTTTGGCTTATGGTAATTAAGTGTAAACCATTGCTTTGAGTGCTATTTTCAACAATATACAAAATCACCCTTGATTTAAGAACATTCATTTAATAATTTAAATTCCTCAGAAAACATGAAAAATGAAATGCCATTATATTGTAAACATGATCAATATAAATCTTAAGCTTGAAAAAAAGAACACAATCCCCAATAGCAGCACAAATCTCACCTCCTTCAGAGGCAAATGTATATCCAAATTAACAAAAAGATCTTAACAGAATTGACTTGTCAATTACAATACGGGAAAGAGGAAACTTTTTAACAGGAATGATACCAGGAAGATTACAGTTGTGAAAGGTAATAAAGTCCCTTAAAATTTTCACTTGAAAACTCTGCAAAGGCTCATTAATGGTCCATTCAATTATTCAGAAGTTTTGATCTTTTTGCAGGAAGCAACCTCTAATAGCAGTTCTGGAATGCTAGTTGTGACTTGCATTTGGAGAGTGCTGTATTAACAGTGCACAAGAAAAATATGTTATTAAACCTTCAGGCAAAGACTTCACCTCCTCCAAGAATTCTTTTCTGAAGACTACATTCTTTTAAATCTGCATTTCGACTGATTTCCCTATACATTTATACACCCTGTATATTATAATAAGAAAACGTTTACAGTCCACTCTATAAACATAGTGAGGCCACTCTATAAACATAGTGACCCACCACTCCCAAGATTAAGTGTGCGTACATGCGTGCGCACACACACACATATACACACGCGCGCGCGCACACACACACACACACACACATACACTAAAATAAAACTTACTGCTGTCTTCAAGGCTTGATCTAGATCATCCAGTAGGTCTTGTTTATCCTCTAAGCCCACAGAGAGTCGAATCAGTGTGTCACTAATTCCAAGGACTTCTCTGTCGCTCTTAGGCACCGAAGCATGGGTCATGATTGCCCTGAAAGAAAGAATGAGCAAAATTTTGATCACTATATTGTAGCAGGGGATGCATGTTTCTATCTCATAAATTGCAACTATTTTCAAAATTTTTCTACTCTAAATATCAAATGCTTCATACACCTACAATGTTTCGCAGGCAAAAAATTAAGGAATTGTGCAAATTATCATTTCTAGTCATGATTTTAAATGAACACAAAGATCTTTTATTGTTTTCTTACCATCAGTAAGGTATACTCAATCGGACACTGAAGGTGCCAGTCAAACACCCCCATGAAGGAGGGGAAGACATAGCCTCCAGTGTGTGGATTTTAACAACAACCTGAATAAGGCCTTGGCCAGAAGTCATACACCCCATGACCAACCAGCTGCACTTATAAGAGGCCTCTTGGATCAAGAGCTGGTCAGAATTAATTCCATCTGAATCAAAGAATCAATCCAGAACTGGACCTTCTGAGGCAGATCAGGGAAAGACAACCTACGATCACTGGTAGCAATCACTAAGCATTAGGAATTAATTCCAACACATAACTCATGACACAGAGGCCTCAGAGGATGTTCAAGATCACGTAGCAACTCATCGTCATCGTCAGCATGGGTAAGGGTAGAGCACCTACTATGGTTCAGGCTCTATAGTAAGAATTGGGAAACCAAGAAGAATGAGATATTTTCTTTAGGTAACAAAGCAGGAGCTAAAGACTATGACAATTCACAAAACAGAACAGTCTACAGCAAATACCAAACAAGTATGGACAATAAGAACTGCCGGAGTTCAGAGGAGGGAGAATCTCTGCGGGTCGAGGCATCACGGAGGGGAGGCTTATATAGTCTTAGGGAGCGCTTAGATGTACACTGCCCCCAACATTCCACCATCCCCTTCCACCACCAGCAGAAGGAATCACTTTCTCCTATCCACTTCAGGCCCATGGAAAGAAAATCTGAGTTGTGTCCAAAGTAAATGAATATCTTCTTTGATCACTCTAAGGAAGTTTTACATGCAAACATCCTCCTTAAAATGTTCTGCCTTTTTAGGCTCTTAATTCCTTAAAAGAGAATGAATGTGTAGAAATAAGAACTTAGGCTTCTGGGACCAATAGACTTGGGTATGATTCTCAGCCCCTCCACATACTGGCTGTGTTGGGCTTGTAAAAGTTACCTGTCCTCAGTCAATTTCCTTATCTCAGTACACTGTTATCCACATTTTACAATCGAGAAAACTGAAATTGAGAGTGGATAAGTAAATTTTCTAAGGTCACCAAGTTAACACACGTTGTTAGGCTGGGAGACCAACCCAGTACATGTTGGCTCAGCTTCCTCCCCGCTGACTGCAATGCTGCACTGGTTGCAGCGTTGTTGGGAGACACAGAATGAGGGTGATAAAACAGACAAGCTCTGACCTAAATTTATTCTTCCACTGGTACTGGGGTTAGCACCTAGCTGGAGCTCCTGAGGGCCAAGCAACTTTAAACCACATCCCTAAATAAATCAAGCGAGGTCTACTTTTAAGAGAGCCTTAAAGTAATATACATTGCATTACTACGAAAAATAAACCAATTTCATATGCTGAGTGTGCCCTCTTGTGCATCCAGACTTATTAGCAAGCATTTTCCTGAAAGACTAACAAAAACCTCTATGGCTTATCTTAATTATTTGAATCATTATTTGGGCTTCATTTTTTTTTTTTTTT